>NC_043988.1:5772038-5982038 GCF_902150065.1 Myripristis murdjan
GCCTCACCGTTCTCCAATTCTATCAGCTGGCTGTACAATTCAGGACCTTTAAGTAAACTCATTGCATCCCACACTGATATGTTACATCCTTGTTGTTGTTTGCTTTAAACAAAGTTAGTTTCAGTGATATGAATTTTCCCTAAGCCTGCGACAAAACTGTTTCATAATTGATCTGAGATGTACTTTCACTCAGTTCATCTTCACAGAAATAGTTCAAGTAACCACTGTAAATTTGGAATGGAAAATTGGAGCTTTTTGTGGCACCACCCTGATTCATAGTAGATGAGCCTGACCATGGACTTGATAAAGTGCAGAGGAAACTTAAGTTAGGCATTATACACAGCATGGAACAAGAGAGGTTTTTTTTGGTGTGTGTGTGTGTGTGTGTGTGTGTGTGTTTTAAAGCTCTCTACACATGCTTACCCGGCATGTTTCCTGTCTGCCAGCCAGAAATGACAGATTGATTTGTGTCAGAGAGAGAGAGAAAAAAAAACAACAACAGCAAAACAAACAAGCCTTTGCATTTCTCTGTGGATGTAGCCACAGAAAATCCCACTATCGCACACACATGTCATACATTACATACGCTGGTGGGATCTGCTCTTCTGCAATACTCCAAAACCACACAAGTCAGTCACTTTATCAAGTGCTTTGGCTGACATTTGCAGATGTCTTGAGGGTCCCTTGTTCACTTTGCAGTTGTTTCTCTTCTGGCCTAACCTTCCTCTTCAGATGGTAATGATGTCCACCGCAATTGTGTAGTTAATGAAATGGCTTCACCTTGTTTAAAATGTGTGCTGTCAGTCGTGCATGCCAAAACCACTGAAATTCACCAGACCATGAAAAAAAGAGCATAAAAATCATGCAAGACAGTGAGTAACACAAAGTTTTTCTTCATGAAGAAGACATCACAGTGAGGGATGTGTCATGCTGTGACTGTGTGTGGTTAGGAGGAGGGAACACTATAGCTAAAAGTCATATTGACATGCATCTGTGTATAATTACATGGATTTTCGGCCAGCCCCAGCAATAGCCTATTCATCATCGTATTCTGTATTTATGTTATAGTTGGGTAATTATCTTTATGTCACTGTGAGTGCTGTGCCATTCTTTTTAACTGAAATCAGCCAAGGCTTTTAGTGGCGGGGTGGTTGAGTGCAATGCACATGGTTTCTGCAAAATATATTGAAAAGTTTAAAGCAATTATAGACAGCTTTGCATGTTGGAAGCTCCAAATGGCAGCAAGAGATAGCTTCATAATATGTTTGTTTAGCAGATGAAAAGGACCAAATTTCTCTGCGCACGGCACTTGCCCGCCTCTGTTTTGGAGACAGTTCTGTTTTTTGGCTCTTAAGCTTTGATTTGTCACTTCCTGGGTTCAGAGACGTGAACATGCCAAAACCAAGAATTTTGTTTGTCCAAACAGGGTAAATCTACAGCATTTCCTGTGTCTGTTCCTGTAACCCACTTTGTGATTTAAGACAGGTGTATTTCTTCATTCAAATGTTGCCAACTGTAGCTTTAATTCTTTGAAACCCACAAGGCCTTTATGTAGAAAGGTTTTGTAAACCCTTTCAACAAAATGCATCTTATTTCATTTTGTTTTTAAATAAATGTGATGAATTTGTGGAGGTAATTTAAAACTAATTTAATTTTAGATATAATAATAATAATAATCATAAATATACTTTGCAATTTTTTGTAATTTCCTGCTAATTTTACACTAATTTTCTGTCTCTCTTTTTTTTTTTTTTTTTTAATATAATTTTCCAGTAATTCTTTGCAAAGCTGGTACCTGCTCCTCCCTATTTTTGAAAGAAATGAAATGAATTTGCTCAGGTTCCAAAGGGTTAAGGAAATACATTTTTCACATACTGTTTTCTGCATGTACTTAACATTTTAAACATGGTATTTAGCCGTCAAGATGGATGGTCTGGGCTCGGGGCGCTTTTATGGCGTCAGCTTTGCAACTTTCCATCTTCCCTCCACTCTTCTCTCAAGGTAGGTAAACCACTTGAGTGAACGCAGTGGAGGGCCTTTTGAAAGCACTGGCTGGGCACGCTGTACTGTGGACACAGAGATGGGCTCTGTGGTAACCTGCTCTCTCACCCCCCACATCCCCCGCCCCTGCAGGCTCTCCCATGATGCATGCTGTCCATTTGACACAAAGCAGGGCTCAGAGGGTGCTCTGGCTAACATTAACATGCATAAACATTACAATTAATGGGCCTCTGCAACAGCGCAAGCCTAACACCCCCTTCACACACACACACACACGTGCACGCACACACACACACACACCTCATGACTCCCAAACAACTAACACATTACAAGCCATTTTTCACGCGATCAATTATGTCCTGTTCATCACCTCGACGGTAACACTGCAACTGCACATGCAGAACGATAAACAAACCCAGCTGCACCCTGCTGCCCCTCCTCTGCTTCCTCCCTGTGCACATAGAAACTGTGTGGGGCCTTTTCTTCTTCTCACTCGCAGTGAAGAAATGGAAACTGCCCATACTGTGGTCAACAAGAATAGCCAATGGCTTTGCAAATGCAAAAAATAAATAAATAAAAAAGCATCGTTTCCACTGGTTCTCTTGCATGCTGGCAGCAGATGATCTGTCCAAAATAATGACATGTCACTAAGGTAAGGTATTATAATTACAGACTGCACATTAGATTAGATTAAATTCGATTAGATGAAACTTTAATGATCCCTGTAGGGAAACTGGATCGTTTGCTGTATTAAATAACAGGATACAGCAAAGAAAAAGTAGGATAAGAATAGAGAAAATGGGGGTATTCAGCATGTCCAAAGAAGGCGATTTTCACTACGCCAGTAGGTTTAACTGCATTTTATCATGAGCTGCTGCCCATAGCTGGGGTGATGCAGGCCAAATGCATCATTCTTGTCTTAGAACAACCAAGTGGGAATCTGTCCAGTTTGTTCGTTTTTCCCCGATAGTGACCCCAAAATGGGTTCAACAGGAACCCATTGCAGTTAATCAGGAAAGCATGTTGCCCTGAGTTCAGCCATCCTCCACAAATTGAGAGATATATCTGCCACCCCACCCTTTTTCCTCATGACACTGGAAGAAAACATGTTTTTGAGAATGTTAAAAAAAAAAAAAAAAAAAATCATAACTGCTGTTCAGCAGCTCCAAACCCCTGCAGTTGTCTCAATGTCCCATATGATACAAAACTCACAACTGCACTTTTAAGTTACTTAACAGTTGCTGACATTTTGATTTATTGCTGCATAGTAAATGTATTTAGAGTGCTGAAAGCAATGACAAGAGATTATACGGTAACAAAGTACCAGGCATGGTCAAGAGGATGTCCTATGTCAACAGGATTTTTCTGAAGGCCTGTGCTAGTGATCACCAATCAAACCTCATTAGCATTTGTTAGCAATGCTAGTATGTGCTAATTAGGATTAAACCTTTCTCTCATCATCCTATGCAAGCCATTCCATTTATTTCCATTAGTACAACCAGTTGAATGGATCTGAATGCCAGTGTGAGAAATTTTTGGAATCCTTCCCTAAGTTGCTGCCAGTTTCTCAGAAACTAAAGCACCCAGGTGAACACTTTGGAAATGCCTTAATAGCCATCAATTCACGCTCCGCTTTAAGTTAAGGAGGCCCTTAAAGCCCAAGCAAGAGAGACAGAGATGTACGGACAACTGGAGCTGTTCCCATCCAGCCAGTTCCCAGTTAACAGCATGGGAACACCAGCCAAGTGAGTGTGGGTCAGGTCAACCTTGTCTCCTCGCCTGACTGTCAAAATAACAGTACCTTCCCCTCAGGCATCCAGCACTGTCCGTCAGACCCGGGCTGCTGAGAGCTGTGGCACAGAGGGGTGGAAAAGCAATTAAATCAAACATGGGTGAGTAGCTGCAGGACAAATGCCTCGTCAGCGTTTTTCAGCTCAGCCAGAGAAAAGCTTGTGTTTTTTTCTTTCTTTTTTTTCAAGGAGGGGTATTGAAAGTAAAAGAGTATTGAAACTGAGAAAGAAACCCCTCCAAAAAAGGACTAAGACATTTTGTGTCACTGGGTGACCAATGCAAGTGGTAGGCAAAGGGGTAAGGGACACATTGGGCCAATTCAGAGCCTCTTTCTTTCCTCGGGATGGCCTAAAACTTGGGGTCAGACACATAGTCTGACCCCTGACCCCTTGGTTCACGTCTTCTCGTAATTACCTTTGCGCATCAACTCTCTGGCCACCCCCACCCAAAGACAATGTAACAATTTGTCTTTTCAATTGTCTGTCAGTCACTCTCTTACAGGGCTTTTCAGTGGGCGTATATGGTTTCTTTTTCCATTTGTATTTATTTATTTATCTTGCTTGGAGAGGTGGGGGTTGTCTGGCCCCAGAAACAGGGAGTCTTTGTTTGGGCTGGTTTCACATGGATATAACCCCCCCTCCTCCTCCTCTGCTCCCCTTGCCTTCTCTCCAGCTCCCCATAGTCAGACCCCATGGATTTGTTTGGGGGCTCGAGGGTGGCTGATCTCAGGGTCATTGTACATGGCATTTCCATAATCACTAACCAATCAATGAGACTTTTCTCCCTCTTGTGAGCCACGGAGGCCCTTTTTAACCCTCTCCCTGTGCTTGTTTCAGGTACTGTAAGGCTGATGCCCAACTTTGTCTCCTTCTTTAACTACTTTAACTGCACAAAATATCAAGCGGACTCTCCAAAGCACCAGATTCTTGAGCGATTTTGTAATATGATCCTTTTGAATTGATGGATCAATGCAAAATGCCTGCATTGCAAAATTCACAAACAAAGGAATGTGTAATGTTTGGTTGGACTCATGGCCACAGTGTGGTGCCTCTGTTGTTTAACCCACTTCTCTTGCGTTCTGTGCTCTGATCAGCCAGATAAAAGCCACTGTGCTAAGGCCTGTCCATATATTCTCCCACCACCCTCTCTCTTCTGATCCCTCTCTCTTTGCATACAGGTCATTTCATATAATAACGGCATGTTCAACAAGTGGGGTAGATTCAGTGTTATTGGTAAAACATCAGCTGGGATCCTGATAAATCAAGACAAAAAAGAGAGTGTAGTGTTTTTGAAATGTTGTGGTGAGTAGAGAGACTATGAGCTGGAACGTCCAGGCTCCAGCCCTCGTAACGGTAAGCATCCAACCTTTTTCTGAATTGTCCTTGAACAAGACACTGAAGCCCTACCAACTGCAGGGGGCGCTGTTCCACAGTTGACGTTGACCTCTGACTTCCAGCTGTAGGGCAGCAAATGCTTGGGGATCAATTAAGTGTCACTGACAACAACAACAACATCATTTGCATAATAATAGTAATAGGGGAGAGTGGGGTAAATAGTGCAAATTTTTACTTTAAGTGCCTTTAAAGCAAGGGGATTACAGTAATGCCTCCAACTAAAATCTGCACATATAGTTTAGGATGTTGTGCATCCCTGGGAACAATCACTTTGGATCTTATATAAACTGTTTGAGAAATATAGCTTTTGAAAAAAAAGTGGTTTTGTGGCACAACTTGCCCCCGGTGCGGGGTAAATTGTGCCATTAGAGAGAATAGACTGGGGTAAATTGTGCCATTGATAAATGAAGTAAAACAGATCATTTTAATCTCACAAATGATAATGCTATATAAAAGCAAAACAAATTCAACACAAAATTATTTATTTAACATTTATTTATTATTTTAACAAGATCACAGGCCACTTTTCTATAACAGGGCCTAGCGCCACATGAACACATACCCAGAACAAAATAAAAATTCCAAAATGAGCACCTGAAAATCATCTGAATCGGAATCTGACTAGTTTTAGTGATCAAAGGTAAGAAAATAATGCACAATAACAATAAAATACAAGAAAGTAATATATAGTATATAATCACAAGTTGTGCCACTGGCACAACTTACCCCAAGGCCCTTTGGCACAAATTACCCCAAGCCCACCATTTAGAAAAAAATGCATCCCCCAGCTGTTTTGAGCTAACATCATGCTAATTGTATAGACTCATGGTGTAGCTTACTAAAGTACTAAAACCTGTGCGAACTGTTTTCAAAGTTTTCTATAATTGTTCAAACACAGCAATCAAAAAACCTTGATCATGGAAATTTTACTTTGGAGGGCAAAAGAATGTTTTTTGAACTTAAATGTGCTTACCTGTCAAGCCATGTGTCTCCCTTCTTTACAAGATGAGTGAAATGGATGCCTCTTCAAAAATATGTGGTCACATGACCAACTTCTTCTATAGTTTTCTAGATAACAGGGGTGGCACTACTTGCCCCTTGGCACAAATTACCCCACTCTCCCCTACATGGAAATGTAATTAACTAAACAAATAACTAATTGTGAAAGCAGTTTGGCGTCACCTGTTGAAACACGTTCATTCTGCCCACAGAACTTGAATGGAATAGAATGAAATCTTTTCCAATGAAAACAAGTGAGGACTGAGGCCATAAAAAGATGCCTTGCATTTCAGCCTGTGGATTTTTGTCATTTAAAGTTAACTAACAATTTTCTTTAAAATTCTAAACTCTACTGAGGAGCTAATATGAGAGGCACAGTCTTGTTGATGTTCTGCTAACGTTGTGTAACACATCGGGACATACAGATTCAAATATTTTCAATTCCTGTAGTGTAATATCTACTTTAAAGGCTACACGTTCTCAGTGTTCTTGCATGTTACCATAGAAAATAACTATAATCGCCATTTTATTCTGGCTCAGCCAAATGTCCCCGGTTTACCCCATTCAAGTTCTGCGATTCTATCTGATTCCAGACTTTGTTTATTGACTGACTGGACTGAAGACGTTTTTCCCTTTTTTGGAACTTGTGGTCTTAGGTTTTGATATAAAGACAAACAAAAGACAGCTTAAGATGACTCAAACTTTTCAAGAGCATTCTTTCCAGGCGAGTAAATTACTAAAAAACAATCATGCCTGCAGCAACACGATATGACGTTGGATTAATCTCATCACCTCTGTATACTATTGTTTCCTCTTTCATTTCATTTCTATTTTATTGAATAGTGAGAGTATACAAACAGACGAAAGATGGCTATGACATGTGGCAAAGGTCCTGGGCCAGATTCAAACCCAGCGTTTTGTCTGTATATGGTCTGTGCCTTAGACCACAGAGCCACTAGGATGCCATGCTGTTTGTACCAGTTGTTTTTTGTGTCTTTTCATACATTATTTCTTATGGTGAAATTGTTGCTTCATTCTTGATTTGTATGTAAACAACAATCTTAACTGTTTCAATTTGGAACATTACATAGAGTTGGATCATGATAGCACACCAAAAATACCTCTTAGATTCAAAGGGACGCTCAAGAAAAAAGGAGCAAATTCTGCCACAGAGTGATGTACTATTATTCTGTTTTAACCAGTCCTTCAGATTTGATGTTTTTTAGTCTGGCACTTATTGCAACAGATGTTTAAAGTGCAGTCCTTGAAATGACTGATTAACAGGTTTTTTCTATAAACCAGGTATTTCGGTAAGGTACTTTGGCTATAGACTTCTGAGAGGGTGGTCAGTCTGTAACAATAGTGCCTGTGTCAGACTATTCTGACTAAAGGCTTGTCTAGCACCTTATTGTTTGGCAATCATTGCATGAAATTACACAGAATGTACTATTTCCACACACAAGACACAGCGTTCCAGGGAATGGTAATGAAAGCCAGAAGAGAAGGAAGACGATTCAATCTTGGACCGTGTAATCTCAAGCGGTTTTGGAGGGATAAACACAATCGCTCTTCCAGACAATTTGGTTTGCGCAAGTCATTCATTGTGATTGTCTATCATGTTTCTTATGAGCCACAAAATTATGACAGTGATGGGAGAGAGATCCTGACAAAGCCTGTGGTTTACTTTGATCAATCTAATTTGCTTTTTGTAAGAGCGATGAGAATTGGTACGAGTGGTTTAGTTTTGATGCAAGTGGAAACAAAGCAGTGAGAAGTCTCAACAACACAATACAAAAATTAGACCTTTGTGGTATTTCAAATTGTGCAACAGATATACATTCACTGCTTGGCTGTATGTTCTCAGCCTTTTGAGGAGCTGAAATAAAGCACTAGTGGTAAAAGTGTTGGTGCACTGAGGCAGAGCTGCTCTGGAGACAGGAATAACTTCATTAGTCGTCTTTCCACTGTTGCACCACTGCACGCTAGGGCAATCTTCGAGCCAGACAGCGTTAATGATCCTCGGCCTCAAGCTACACGAGCAAAAACCATTCACTTTTTCACTTTTGGGCCGATAGCCCTGCAGTGTTGCGCTATAATCTGTCCATCACATGCCGCCTTGGAGTAAACATCACACATCCTGTCCATGCAAGTGAGGGGGAAGTAGGAAGTAAGTGGTTAAAGTCTGCACACCCGGCACCAACTAACTACTACAAAACTATGTACCAAAGGATCATGCACCACGGGATTGTCTTGCACTGAGACCGTTTTTTTGTTTTTTTTGTTTTTTTGTTTTTTCAGTTTTTGGTGGACCTGTCCCCTTGTGTTTAGGATCCCTACCGCTGCCAGCTCTCTCAGTATATATCACATAATGTCCTCATTTTGGCAAACACTGTTGATTTGACGTTGGGCATTGTTCCCGACAGCCCCACTGAGGCGCAATCAAAGTCCGGAAGTGACAATGGAAATGTAACTGCCCTTGGCACGGATTAGCATGCCAGTGTTTGGCACAACAGTGGAAAGTAGGCTATTGATTGAGTCAAACCTCAATGGGTGGAGCTAAAGTACAACAGTTTTATGAATAAGGAACGTTAGGGGGCAGTCATACGAGCTCAAAAAATGTTCAACTCCAATTCAAACCTGTTCAAATCCTCACAAGATACAAAAAAGTACTAATTTCCGATTGGTGAAGGATTTCTATGTCTCATATACATGTATGAGTACGATGAAGCAAGTACAATGCGGCAAAATGGAGTGACACACCAGTGCACATCCAGTGAGAAATTAAATGGGATTGGCCTCTCATTTTTACCAAAATCAAAAGGCAATTCTGAATAGAACAGAATGCATCCCCAATGTCTTTTCCTTGGCCGCAGTTGCCTTTCTTCTCAGAGTGGGAGGCAAAGCCAGAGTCTGCTTTTGATGTAACATTAGTCATATGCTGAAACAATACTCTTTTAGGCGAACTTGCTACCAGCAGAAATGCTAATCCCTATCCTAAGGTTCTTCCAAACAAATGTCATGTGAATATTGTACCATAATACTGAAACTGTGTGAAACAGGTGAATGAGGAGCACTGTTAAATTATTAAGTTTATGAAGCCTAATTTAAGGTGATTAGATTTTGGGGTGCAAATCTGATACATTTATCATTCATGGATAAATATTTAACACAATGGACATATTACAGAGTCTGACAGAAACAATATACCCCCTTAATAATTTATGGGAGAAATAAAGTGAAGACATTGAATGCACTCGGTCCAGATTGCATTCAAAAGTACAATGCTGTTTACTAGAATACTAAAGTTGTTCTGCAGTACTAACCCCATTCAGCAGGCCAGACAGGTTTTACCTTTCCAGTCATTCAAAGCAAACTCTAACCCTAACCCTAACCTAACCCTATCAAGTGGCCCTACCAGTGGCAAGCCGAGGGGCACTGAACTGCAAAACAAACAGGACATCAACATAGATTTTCTTTGCAAAAACACCAAGAGCCATATAGCAACATCCTACCAAGTGAACAATATCCTTACTGATATGTTACCCTTGTTGCTCTCATAATGCGTCTGCGGTTTGTTAGTCTGATTGGATGAATTACCTAACGATAGTCAGATGGTTGATCCAATTACCTGCCATATTTTTTGTAAATGCCCGTTGCTGCCGCCCCTTTTCCATATGAACCCAATAAACCCAGACTCTGTTTTGTGAGGAGAACAACAGAAACAAATTCAGAGCATGGCTGTGCCAAGATCATTAATTTGTGCCACAGAAGGAAGTTCTGACAAGGTCACACCACAGAACACGGAGGAAGCCTCCATTAGCGCTCAAGGTCTGAAGTTGCCGAATATCTAACAAAGTTTAGGCAATACTCAGTCAACCATTTCAACTTGTCCAAAATCTAAGGATTAAGAATTAAGGATTAAGGATTAAGGATCCGTCCTCCACTTCTGAAGCACTTGCAATGAATTAACAGAGGAAAGCGAACCTGTCAGTCCCATTGGTGCAATCTCACCTGCCACACATGTTGTTCACCTTCTGTAGCCATTTACAATCCAACAGGAAAACTGTACACTTCCCATAACACAAGCTCAGTGATATACTCTAATTTACAAGCAGGAAAGAAGTTTGAGATAAGAAAAAAAAAAAAAAAAATTTCAATTCACAAGGCCTCCCAATTCCATTGTTGTCCTCTGGGAGCGGGGTGGGGGTCCAGGGACATTTCTGGACATTTCAGTACTTTCCCCAGAAAATGAAAACATCTTGTCCGCTATCATGGTGGTCGTGTGACTAATGCAGTCCAGTCACACAAACTTATCTAGCTGCCTTCCATGTTCAGAGTAGCTATACTAGTCTGTTGCAATCGAGGTAAGCTAGGTAGTTAGACTGAACTTAAGGCATAATTAATGCTATGGTCACAAATTAATGCAAAAGGAATTAATTTCAAATGTTTGTATAAATGTGTATTTAAGTTTTGCCAATTACACAACAGAAAAAAATGCAATTCTCAGAGGTTTTTTTTCCCTTTGAGTTTGAGTTTTCTGATTACACAAATGTGACTTCACTCAGAATTTTAAGAGTTCTTGCAATCATGACTTAATTACGTCTTCCTTTTTCCCCAAAACAAAACTTAATAACTTAAAATGTGTGTGTGTAGATTGTGTGTTACTACTCCTCCAGCTTGCATATTTACTGCATGTCACACACCGACTCTCTCTCCAGTGTCCAAAGACTTATCTTAATATTGTGCTTTTCCTCCAGTAATTTTAATATTATATATGCTTATATATTATATCCACATTACACAGGCTACACAGCTGATCGCACAAGCCAATGGAGATTAGACCCATTGTATATGAATATACTGTATAGCTTATAAACTACTTCATATTTGTTAAACACACATACACAATTGCAAGAGGAGTCACAGTTGATAGTTGTTACCAATGACATTAATTAAGGTTTCTTTCCCTTGGCTCCGTTAGACCAAAATGGAACAGAACCTTATTTCATGTCATTAATAACAACTATGATTACCTGTTATTTCATGTCAAAATGGCTGCTGTGGAAAAAAAAGTCTGAGATATAACGTCTCAGTTGCTTGAAAAAAAAAACAAACAAAAAAAACAACTCATGAGATATTATATCACAAGAAAAAACTCTCCATTTTGCCTTTTCTTTTCCTGTGACAGGGAATAGCCCTGCAAAGGACCCTCATCAGATGTTAAAGGCTGAGCATATAGTTCCTTGAAGCCGCCCCTTGATCAGGGCTCCCTTGTAAAAAAGATTTCATATTTCTCAGACTCTACCTGGTTAACTAAAGGTTACATCAATAAACGACACAAAAGGTAACAAGGTGAAGGCACTCATGCTGAAGGCTATATCCCCAGCATGTTCATTGAAACTGCTCATATCTTGAGTTTGCAGGCTATTCTTTCAGCTTACAAAGCAAGCAAAGAAACTCCCAAAAGCTGTCTTTTTTTCTACACATACTTCAGTTTTGCAGGGAATGGATTGATATTTTAAATGTAAGTAACTACTTGCATATTATAAACCTTTCAGACACAGCTTGTCAGTTGTTAATAAAGGATAGATTTTTCCTTGTATGATGAAACATGTTTGAAAATTACAGAATCAGTAGTTTGATCTGTTTTGGGTGAGCGTAAATATTTTGTCATACAGACTTAACATACAACATCTGTGTGTATCTAATGAAGATCATATGATTCTCTTGTGGCTTCCTTGATATTCTCTGCCAAAACTGTAATTTGTGCCTCTTCTTTCTCAGTTCAATGCTGCACCATTCCAGCAGTATTATATATTATGTCCTACAGAGCCTTGATATGTACTGTCTTGACTGTTGGCAAGCAATCACTTCAAATTCCTTTCTATTCCCACAATCATGTGTCAGATGAAGCGTGCAAATCAGCAACAAGTTCCTTTGATATTATTTCACTGCAGAGGAAGCTTAGCCAAACAAGGCTTCCAGACATGAAGCCTGCAGGTAGGAAGGTAAAGTATTTTGGCAGGAAACAAGCTCTGAAACAAGACATACAACACCATGGCCACAGAAGTCACATATAAATCAGCATATTTAAAACTGCACCAAAGAGCATGCACAGTTAAAATCCATTTGAGATGTTGAATTATTTCCACAGAGGGCAAACTTGATTGAGACAGAAAGCTAAATTTAAAGTTGTTTTGTTTCCCTGTGGCCACAAGCATACAAACTTGTTGACATTTTGAAGGCCAAATGCTGAACAAGTAAATAGCAGCTCCTTCAGACTGGTATGAAAAGCTTGCCATTCCTAAATAAAAGCACTGCAACAAAAATTCATCAAGTGGTCGTGCCATAAACAAAATAATGGATAACTTTACCTCTGGAGCACATTGGAAGGCAAGAAAATGTTGCAGAAAATGTCAAAATGTAAGTCTGCTTTTAGCTTTACCAAAGGACAGATACAAGAATGCAAGAGAAAAGAAAAGTTCATCTTTATAATGGGACTTTGTAACTACACTTCACTAGATTATGTATTTTGACTGACTGTATGTTCATGATTTGGAATCGATCCACAAGCAGAGGTGGACCACGTGCACAACCCCATAACTTGAGTCAAAGTATAGATCCTGGTCAAAAGTTGTTCCACTACAAGTGAAAGTTGCTGTACTGTACCAAAGAACATGCACAGTTACAGTCATGGATGAAAGTATTGGCACCCCTGGAATTTTTCCAGAAAATACACCATCTCTCCCAGAAATTGTTGCAATTACAAATGTTTTTGGTATACACATGTTTATTTCCTTTATGTGCATTGGAACAACACAAAAAAGCAGAAGAAAAAAGTCAAATTTGACATCATTTTACACAAATCTCCAAAAATGAACTGGACAAAATTATTGGCACCCTTTTAAAACTGTGGGCAAATTATTTTATTTCAAGCGTGTGATGCTCATTTAAACTCACCTGTGGCAAGGAACAGGTGTTGTGCCTATGTGTGTCACACCAAGCATGGAGAAGAGAAAGAAGAGCCGGGAATTGTCTGAGGACTTAAGCAAAATTGTGGAAAAATATGAACAATCTCAAGGTTACAAGACCATCTCCAGAGATCTTGAAGTTCCTTTGTCCACTGTGCGCAATATAATCAAGAAGTTTATAACCCATGGAACTGTGGCTAATCTCCCTGGACGTGGACAGAAAAAAAAATTGACGAAAGAATGCAACACAGGATAGTTCAAATGGTGGATAAACATCCTCAGTCAACTTCCACACAAATTCAGGCTGTCCTGCAGAATCAGGGTGCAAAGTGTCAGCTCAGACCATCATTTGTCATCTGAATGAGATGAAGCACTATGGCAGGAGGTCGAGGGGAACCCCACTGCTGACACAGAGACATAAAAAAGACAGACTGGAGTACCTCAGTCCTTCTGGGAGAACGTTTTGTGGACAGATGAGACTAAGGTAGAGCTTTTTGGCAAAGCACGTCATTCTACTGTTTACAGAAAACGGAATGAGGCCTTTTTTTATTTATTGTGAAGCACTTTGTAACTGTGTGTTTTGAAAAGTGCTATACAAATAAAGGTATTATTATTATTACAAAGAAAAGAACACAGTACCTACAGTCAAACAAGGTGGAGGTTCAAAGATGTTTTGGAGTTGTTTTGCTGCCTCTGGCACTGGGTGCCTTGACTGTGTGCAAAGAATCATGAAATCTGGAGACTTTCAAAAGATTTTGGGCCGCAATGTAGAGCCTAGTGTCAGAGAGCTGGGTCTGCGTCAGAGGTCATGGGTGTTCCAGCAGGACAATGACCCGAAACATACCTCAAAAAGCACCAAGAAATGGTTGGAGACAAAGTGCTGGAGAGTTCTGAAGCGGCCAGCAATGAGTCCGGATCTAAATCCCACTGAACACCTTTGGAGAGATCTCAAAATTGCTGTTGCAAGAAGGCACCCTTCAAATCTGAGAGACCTGGAGCAGTTTGCAAAAGAAGAGCGTGTCCAGAATTCCAGTTGAAAGGTGGAAGAAGCTTGTTGATGGTTATAGGAAGCGATTGGTTTCAGTTATTTTTTCCAAAGGGTGTGCACCCAAATATTAAGTTGAGGGTGCCAGCAATTTTGTCTGGCCCATTTTTTGAGTTTAGTGTAAAATGATGTCAAATTTGGCTTTTTTTCTTCTGCTTTTTTGTGTTGTTCCAATGCACATAAAGGAAATAAACATGTGCATACCAAAAACATTTGTAATTGCAATAATTTCTGAGAAATGGTGCATTTTCTGGAAAAATTCCAGGGGTACTCCAGTACTGGAGTACTTGCTTTTACAAATACTTCAGTATTCAAAAGTACATTTCCCAAAATAAAACAATCAACCAAGCTTAAAATCCCAGTTACACTTCTAGCTTTACAAGTGAGGTTTACAAATGAGGTGACACAGGTCTGTAGTGGTGACTGTGATTGGTTTCTCTCCTGTGAGGAACACAGTGTGTGGCCAGTCACCTTGTGCAACTTATTGCTGATATTGTTGAATGTGTTTTGCCAGACTGCCTTGACATTTTTAGATCATGAGGACCATGATGGAAATGAAGTTTTACACTGTCACATGATTTTTAAATTTTATTTAATTTTTTGTCCAAATGTCCATTTTTATGTTTATTCTTAGGCATTTGTATATTCACCAGATGGAAATAAATTCAAACAAGTCAAATCAATCACACTCATACATTTATCAAATGCATTTTGCACAGTAAGATTATTATATTGCTGAGATATTTCATTATGCCAGTGTATTTTATGTGGTTAAAATTAATAGCTGGAAAATTATAGTCTTCACTTCACAATGGTCATCTATTGTCAGAGAAATGCATTTCAAGCCTCTCTCAGCAATACACTGCTGTCTTTATACTTTGATGCCTTGACTGCAGGAAAAAAGAAAACAAAAGTAAAAAAAAAAAAAAAAAAAAATACAATTCAAAAGTTTACATTTGTTCAAAAGTTTTGGCCAATGGTTTAGTGAAGTTGTGAAGGAACATTTTGGTCATTGGAACCGTGAAGGAATGCCCAGCTATAAAAACTTTTTGCTTGTTAAATTTGGACATTTGGGTACATAGGTCTTAAGTGAGCAGTAGAGTTATGTGGGTTATAAGCACTCTCACACACAAGGCTATAAAACTGTCTTGATTTAACGGGATGATTAATGCTTCTCAGACTGCTGAACGAAATATGAGGTAATCTGACTCCCCAATCCCAGTCAAAACATGCCCAATATGAGGGCAACCCACATCCTGCAAGGGAGCCGTCGCCATTCTGCATCCTTGGTTCCATTTTGGCACAGATACTCCGAAGATACTGTAAGATTTGCGTTTTTTACACCCAAAACACATCATTTGCAAACCTCCATAGTAAGATATTACCATGCACGGAACAAAATATGAAATGTAATATGCATAAAAGAGTTGTCTGTGTTACATAGTATACCAAGACAGTGTGGATTATATCTTGGATGATTCACATTTCACCTACATGCAGCCTAATCTGGGCAGGGTGGCCGAGGAGGAGGGGGGGGGGATTGGCACCTACAGGAAACGGTGACTTAACCAAGGGACTTAACAGCACAAAACTGATAAAAGACACCCTAAACAGGATATTAAACAGCTAATAAACATTTAAAGGCATGTATGTTTCCCTTTAAATGCTTACCAGGCATCTTGAGGAAAGCGATTGTTTGAATTTCCACCGACTGCTGT
This sequence comes from Myripristis murdjan, assembly GCF_902150065.1. Lineage (NCBI taxonomy): Eukaryota > Metazoa > Chordata > Actinopteri > Holocentriformes > Holocentridae > Myripristis > Myripristis murdjan. Next base: position 5,787,958 of record NC_043988.1, read on the forward strand.
ACGTGTGCTGTCGACCGCATTTGATGCAGTGACTCACGAGGAGGTGAGGTAATAACGTCGTGTCATTACACTGGTAATTTGGAGTGGCGTAGAGGGGGGACTCCGGAGCGCTACACCGTAGACATAAACCATGTGTGACTTCAACGCCATTAGCGCAGACACATTCCTGCATGAAGTACAGAATGAATTACTCTCGGCACCGAGCAGTTTCACTCTCAGGCTCTCTGTGCTGAATGTGTTATGTCAGGTTAAAAGGTTATCCATTTGGTTCTATTTAAAGCTGCAATAACTAAGATTTATACTGCATCATAGTATAAAATGACCAGAATATATCTGCAGGGGGTTGATAGGGTTCCTGATTAATACCAGTGTCTCAACAATTACTGGGCCAGCTGCTGCTTTCAAAATTCACTTTCCTTGCTCTGTTTTGGAACATAAACTGCCTAACCACTGGGGTTTCAACTCCCACTGCCTTCCCCGCCTCCATAAAAGTCATAGATTTCTTAATGCCCCCTTAATGGCGATACAACACAATACCTTAAGCACTACAGGCATGCTGGTTGGTGACAGGATCAGCTCAGTCTTATTGCAGTGCTTCTGCTTCTGGCTCTGCTACTTGCAGTGGGAGGCAGTTTGGAGCTTTGGGGGGCAGAGAGGACGTTAAAGGATATGTGGTGTTCAACATAACAGCATGCATACATTAACTTTGAGGAAAAAAAAGAAAGAAAAAACATGGCACTTCTTCTTATAATATGTTGTGCAGCAGGTATATAATGCAATGTGGGAGCACAGATAGACTGGGTGCAGGGTGGATCATTTGACTGGTCAAATCCCCACTGACTCCATCACAATGCTTACCTTGCAAGGCAGCTGGATTTGCTATCTCGATCACTCAAGAATCCACCTTGCCAGGCTTCAAGTGATGCGCTTGTGGTGAATCACAGTGCTTTGGACCAATCAGAGTCCTCCTGGCAGCTATGAGTATAGCTTATATTGGGCAATAGCAAGAAGAAACAACAATGGCAGCTTCTAAAGAGGTTAGCTGGGTCAGCCTAGAACCTGCTACAACATTAGCTATATCAGAGCTGGAGAGTATTTCTTCATTGAATATTCATTAATTCATAGGTTGTTATCATGACTAAGTTCCTTAAATATTGTTGCTCTCACACTGCATTGATCTGATTGGTTGAAGTCAGTCTTTGATACACAGGTCACCGACTGCATAGGCTATTTTTTGAAAGTGCCTGCCCTTTTCCAAAGAGTTTCCAACGACGACTTCTCACATGGTTCTGTGTAACAAACCATCTGGCACGTCAGGTTATAGTAATGCACTAGAGATTGGAAGAAGTTGGTATAATATATCATCAAAGCTGTTGGGACTGTCTGGACAAAAGGCACCATGCATTAAAATCACCAGAAAAACAACCCAATTGACCCAATTGACTTCCTTCCAGACTAAACTGCCTGGCATCAGTTTATTGTTGCTCTGTGTGGTGAGTCCTGTCGAGCTGGCACAAGGAGGTTAAAGTGTCTCTCCACACTATTCCTGTTTTTCTGACTTTGTCTTTATCTTTGCTGCTAAGCTTTCCCAGAGATCACCTGTCAGTCCAACAGTGTGTTCAGTTCTGTGATGTCTTTTCCCTTCAATTTTCTCTTTTCGGTTTCTGTAGTTTGAGTTTCTGTTACTGCTGCTTTTTTATTTTTCTATTCGGGCAGCAAAAAGTGAGTTAGCCAGACAATGACTGGAAGTGTCTGACCAGAAATCTCACACAAAAAAGTAAAGTGGCTGTGTCCATATTTTCATTAAAAATAAGGTCAGTAATGTATTATATCAGTTAATAGTTTGATAAAGAAAAACAAAACATATTAAATAATGGGTACCACTTTTAAAATAAGACTACTCCTATAAAAGGTTTATGAATGGTGTATAATTACATCATTAGTTAGATTGTAAACACTTTATAAATAATTAACTGACAATTATAAATTAGTATATAACTCAGTTTTCACACATCGGTGCAGGCTCACTATTTGTTAAATCTCAGATCTACTCACATTTGTAACTGGCAAAACAGATTTTTACTGTAAAGTGAAAGTGTAATGAAGTTGGCAGCTATACATTCTGGCTGATGGAGGAGACAAAGTAAGCTCAGTGGCCAATGAGAGCTGAGACTTAACAGTACAGATAAATGTGGGATCACTATTTGGCAAGCAACAGGTCATCATTGCCATTTTATCTAATGTGTTATACTAGCTTACATATTAATTATTTACAGTGTTCACAAGCTAAGTAATAAACCAAATACAAATCCTCTTGGAAGGGTAGTCCTTTTGGAAAGTGGTCTCAAACTGGCTAAAGAACACTGTGGCAAGTAATTCATTATGCCAGTCCTGGATAGAAACTGAACTTATTTCAAATAATTTAGAGACACATTTGTCTCTGTACCCCCATGCACAAGGGGTTAACTCCAAACGCATTACATTCTTGCAGCAGCTGTCATCTCAATGCTCACAGCCATTCATCATCTACGGTGCACAAAGCCATTAATTATTGAATTCAGCGTGACGTTTTTTGATTTCTTTGACACTGTCACATCCAGTTTCTTCCCACAGAGAGCTCAGTGAGAGTGCACCGAACGCTACATCACATTACAGCTGATCCCCTCTGAAAAACAGGGACAGACTTTACACCTTCAACGCCAAAGCTATAATAGCAGGAAAAAAAAGGAGAAAAAAAAAACTCATGACGTGCCTCTTTGGGGTGTTAGAGCTGTGGCAACAACTTAGGCAAAGTCAGGGCAGGAGTTTCACAGCCTCTCAGGAGCTGGTGTTTCTGTTTGGTGATCTGAGTGAACTGAGCCCATGAGGAATGTGCAGTTTTTCACAGCCATCCCATGCATCACGAGGGCTGGACTTGCTTTTAGGGGGTAATTGCAGTGGATCTGTATAAATGTAAAAATCCCACTACTGCTCCTCCACCGGGTTTGTTTGTCTCCTGGCAAGGGGGTAGGCCTTTAAAGCCCCTCTCCTCTCTGATGGCCGGCCTGGGAGAGACCACTAATGAGCACCATTTGGACCCTTCATTTACAACACATGCTGGTTAATAGCCCACGACAATGGGTTTACTGCCGCTCCGGCCGCTCATGCTGAAGTGGCTCCCTAATGGAAACCCTATACATCCTCTCTAGATGACCAATTCTGCCCCAATCTGCTATTTATAGAGAGCGGCCGCAGCTGGATGGTTCAGCTCAGTAAATGTCACTCTTGGTGTGATTATTTACCTTGCAGTGCCCTTTTTGTGAAAATCGTATTTTTTAATGAGGTAGGAGAAGAGCAGGTATTCCGTGAGCCAAACGTGCTGTGGTGCATGCCGTGTCCCGGTGCAGCTGGGTGGAGAGCAAGGCACCAACACCGTCAAGGTTAGGGGTTTGATTTCCACTGGGGCCACCCATGCAAAAAAAAAACAAAAAACAAAAAAAACAATAGACTTATCACTATGGTTCTAAATGGGACTTTGGATAAAAATGGGCACCAAACAGCATGTGAAACCGGTCTGGTCTACCGCATATTCACTAGAATGCAAATTATGGCAGGGGTAAACCTCAGTTCTGTAACGGAAAATCTTCCCCGTGAAATGGCGTTTTGAGTTTTTGGGTTTTCACAACTTTGCCGACACCACCGCCATAACCACTCACATAATCTAATTGTGGATTTGATTAAATTAATCATCCGGCTTGCTACACTCAAGAAACAAACTAGCCTAGGCTTAGCACTCTGTGCAGTCTTGGGATGATCTGACATTACAGGGGCTTAACAGGTCCACTTGTTTCGGTGTGTGTCGTATATTACCTCAATAAGAGCTGATCTGTGTGTTGGCCAGTGTGTGTGTGTGTGTGTGTGTGTGGGTGCGTCTGTGTATCTGAACCACACGATTAGCCCCAACAAGACTCTAGATCACAACAAGATGTGCGAGCTTGTGTATAGTTACTATTGCTCTATGCCACTCCAGCAATACTCACCTAAACTAGTGCACTGTACTGACCAGTCATATCCAACTGGACTGCAACAGTGACACTTAACACTTAGCACACTTACACACTGAATCAGTTTATCACTGAATCAGTGTGGAATCAGGAATGCCTCATGTATAAATAAAGCCACATAACAGCCTGATAAATACACCTTATGTCATAAAAGGTGATCAGATATAAATACCACCCTATAGCAACCACCATGTCAATAAATGTGAAACAAACAAATATATTCCCATACAATAAAAATACATCTGATCTTTTGAATGAGCATATTCACATTGGAAACACCATTATCAAAAATATCTTTGCATACACGTACATGTGAGACATAAGCCAACTGCTTCACATTGCACTAACAACATATTAGTTCCTAGCCAATGCCAATTGTGTAGCACTAATCAATAACCTTTGCAGGAATCTGTATCTTCATCACTATAACGGAGAATTCATTAAATAATAATCGGATCGCCCACAATATGTAAAATTTGAGGGCTTTGCTCTTGTTCACACATAAAAAGACAATGTGGTTTTGATTTGGCACTCATAAAACTGCTGATATCAACTCAAAATAAATCTCATGGGAACCATCTCTAAATTGTTGGCTGCACCTTTCAATTATGAGAAGCATTACTTAATAACCAGTAAGGGATTTCACGTGTAACTAATAGTCTAGAATCGCCTGGTAACATTATATTTCCTAAGTGCTTAAAGGATAACTGTGCTGTTTCTCATGTGATATTTGTATGTTTCTTTTTGGACTAAGAGTGCTCTATAAAAGTAGGTGTAATTGGAAAGCTGAGCCTTGTGAGACTCTCTGCTGCTTTCCCTCATCCCACATAATCTGTCCTCTCACATATTCAGCCCAGTGCTTGTGAACTGCTCCTCTTCTTCCAGCTGTCACACTTTCACCAGTACAAGTCCCTGTGGTGGAAAAATGAATATTTTAGACATTTGATAGTCCCATATTAAGACATGTTTGATATATGAAGCTGATACCGCCGTCTCTTCTATAGCGGAGGTCTCCCTGCGTGGTTGTTAAAGGTCAGTGCAAATTGGTGGGTCTAGAAAGAAGCTTGTGCTCTTTGATTTTGAGGGACTGACACCCAAACCAGACACATCCCAGGAATATTTCCTGCTACCAGGTTCCATTGCAGCCGCTGGAAGGATCTGGATGTCATGCTGCCTGTGTTTGGCCAGTTATTCACGGGAATAAGAAAAACACACCAATAAACAACATGATGGCACCAAGAATGCAATGTACGTCACCAATAGTTGTTTTTACATCCCACCACCATGGTTCACGGTATGCGGGATATTATGTCATCATGGTGGTGTCTGTGCAGTTGTGTGTGTGTGTGTGTGTGTGTGTGTGTGTGTGTGTGTGTGTTTGCTTAAATGTCAAAGCACCTTGCTTCATGAAGTCGCATGTTAATTTTCTTGAACTATTACAACTCTTTAATGTTTTAGATAGATCCTTGCCTTACTGCTATGAAGTTCATATGAGTAATGCTAGGAGAGGCGAGGGAGGTTTATTTGTATGGCACCTTTCAAACACAAGGCCATTCAAGTGTGTTACATAAAATTTACGAAGACATAAACCCAGATTTAAAAGACACAGTTAAATAAAAGTAAATCTCCACACTTTTAAGGGAAAACTCTTAAAAGTATTTTGCCTTTACACATTTTATAAGCCAGTAAGACAATACTGCTCATATGTAAGACAAGCATGTTGACTGAGAAATGTTTGTTGCTTAAGGCATTAATGAGCAGCTTCATTAGCGCAATTGACTGTGTTTACTGTATCATGGAGATTATGGCAGGATATGAGGCGGCTCAAGGTGTCTCCTGTTTTTAACGGTCTTTGGGATGGATTTTTACTCCCTTTAATTCATCAAGTATGTACCCTGAAGCTCCACCTCAGTTTTCCTCACTGCTCTTGTTTCTTTATAACCGGCTTTCACACCCCAGATGTTTGCACAGTGTTTTTGTTTTGTGCTGTCTGGGTAGATTGGAAGATAGACTTAAAAATAATACTAATACTCATCAATAATATCCATCTCTATGATTTTGTTTTTCATAATATATTTTGAAAAGGAGAAAAGACCAAAACCTTAGTTAAAATGCACCCTATATTATCTGTAATATGAAAGCGTTTGTAAGCAAAACTTGATCGCACATAATCGTTGCATGTGAATGAGATATTCCTTAAACTAACTGATGCTCTAAAGCTTTTCACACTCTTATAGGCTAAACCAGAGTACAGTACATGGATCGGTGTTCCTTCTGACTTTTATTTTGTATTTGTTGTGTTCATAATTATTTCCTCTTTTTGTCACGAGTTGATTTTACCTTTCTTTTTGTGTATAGATAGATAGATAGATAGATAGATAGATAGATAGATGTGTGTTTTCTCGCCTTTCCAAGATGTAGTAATAATATCGTTACCCCTCCGGAACGAAGCCTTAAGAAAACGTTGTTCCCCCCGGAAGGATTACTCCGCAGTACATGCTAGGCGCTGCTAGCGGAAGAAAAACAGAAGCCTTTTGAACATGGCAGAGGTAAGCTAACCACAGCGACATCACCTTTTATCTGTAACGCTGCAGTTCAAACGCCGGGTGTGTGTTGTTGGGCCGGCAGCGTGTTATTCCTGCTATCCTGATTTGTACGTGCGTTGTCTGTGTGTGCCTCATTTCTTCTGGAAAAATGAAATAAAGTTGGCCAGCGTTAGCCTGTGGGCTAACTCGGTAACTTGGCTGCTTGTGTTATGTACATCCTCCGTGGCTGAGGCAGTGCAGGCATGCGGCAGCGGCAGCTCACTGCTCAGCAGCAGCTGGGAGCCAAACTACACGCTTCAGCTCGCTATGAGGAGCAAGTAGCAGAGCTCAGCAGCCAGCTACATCTGATAGTCACTAACGAGGACATTTAACTTGTGCTGCACATCCACACACTCACAACACAAGTGTGACCAGCAGCTTCTGAAGGTCGAGGTTTTAGGAGTTTTTAGGTTTTATCGCTGTAACAGTTTAGTTGACCCAGTATTTGAATGTGACATAATTTAGAGACAGAGGGAAGAGGAAACAAATACCAAATGGCAAAAGATATCAGTATATGACTAGTTTTAATCATGTTCAGGCAGTTCTTGATGCAATCATATCATTGATGACAATTCTAGTCTTTTGTGTTATCCACTAGAAATTACAGTCATGTAGTACTAAGATGTTTGACTATGGGCTAATGTGTTTTATACAGTATCAGATCTGCAGCTGAAGGAGGCTTTCAGTACTTTATCAGCTATAACATTTATAAACCATATCCAGGTTTTCAACTTATTTTGACTGTTAAAAACCTAAGTTAACTGAAGTTAGGTTACTTCCAAGTAACGGTCAGATGTCCTGGTTATTCCATGAACTGTTTTTCTCTTTATACCAAACAATCATCTTGATGGAATTTCTTCAATGTAAGTGTCTGCAGTCACATTTATTGCTAAAATATGGCTAGTAAATGCTTGTGATTGATAAAGATTATGACTTATATTCCTGTATGATGAAACCATAGATTTAGAAATCTGTGGTTGCTTATGCTTCTACTGATTAATTCAGTTAATAAGAGAATTCAAAACAGACAACAAGCACACATCCAATGAATATGACACTAAAAGAAATACCATAAAACGAATGGGTATTGCACTTAGAAACATTGTGTATTAAATCAACGGCATAACATTTGACCAAAAAAAAAAAAAAAAAAAATCAAGAGTTATTCAGTTTGCTGAGTTTGTTAGGTTAAATCATTTTTGAAGGTTTTTGTTATCTTTTTTTAAATTTATTTTTACAAATATATAGACAATATGTAACAGTATTTGAATAACCCTAATTCCAATTAGGCTTATTCTCGTAGCTCTCACTGCCACAGATGCAAATACACTCCTTACCTTTTAACATTTTGCCTGTTTTTGTTATTTCATTTCCCTTGTGTTTGTTCAGACTCACAGCTTGCAGGACATGAGGCAGCAGGCGGCCATTGCTGCCAAAGTCTTCATCCAGAGGGATTATACCAACGGCACCGTTTGCCAGTTCCAAACCAAGTTTCCCTCCGAGCTGGAGACCAGGGTAAGATGCACCATGTCGCTGTGCTCAGAATAACCTGAGACAGGTCGAATAACCATCACATCGGGGCTCTGACTATTCTAAAACCATCTTTAAGACAGGGAGTGCAGTGATGTTGATGTTTTGGGTTTTGACCAGGAGGTGCAACATTGCTGCTACAGCAAGCAGTAGCCGACATTTGTATGGGGTCCTTGGTGTGAAACCACAGTGCAGACAATAGAGACAAAGAGGCTCGCCAACAAACAGTAAACAAAAGTGACTGGTAAAGAGGCGTCACACAATGCAGGCTATTCTGAAACCAGTAAATTTAGCTCCTCCATGGTTTAGTCTTGTGTTCTTGCCATGATAATGGAGAAACTCTGACTGAGGAGAGGGGGCAAGCTGGCAAAGTAGAACATACTTGACGTCAGGTGGCAGTGGCAAATAACCGTTGCACTTAACTATGAGTCCGCAGTCTCTGATTGTACTGCCACTGGAGATGACAAAGCTGCCTTAATTTGTATTTAGAAAACAATGAAAGCTATATTAAGACATATTACATGTGTTTTTTACAGTAAAATGATCGATTTCCGTGTTAGAATGGTCACTGTTGATCTTCTTTCCACTATACAATTTACAGCCACCCTGTTGAAATCATTAGTTCACAGGATGAGTCAGTGGGAGCTGTGGGAATGAAGAAACAAGAGGTAATACAGGAAAATACTGTATATTCTGGACAGAGTCACGCTCTCACTGTTGTCTAGTGTTGAGTAAATTGAACAACTTGAACTTTAAGAAGAAACTTTAGGATCACAACACAGTGATGCAGACAGACATGTCCGCTTCACTTCTGTTGCCGCTTCAGTCTTTACAGTTTCCCTTGAAGTCGGTTGAAACACAAATGATGACTAGAACTGGATCTAGTGCCACTTCCTGTTTCTTCCCATTTGGGTTAGTTCTTGTTTCTATTTGTCTGTTGGAAAAAAAAAAAAACCTCATGATCTCCAAACTGTCATTCTCTGGTTCATCAGGATATGTTTGCCTTTGGAACTATAGATGGACCGCTCACTTCATATTGGCAAGGGCCCTGAAAACCACTTACACAGAGAGTTCTCTCTCAGCTGACAGCAACAGACAAGTTGTTTTCAGCACACTGGACAGAAAAATAAATGGTTGCTACATGTCCTTGTTGTTCTTGCTTAGCTGAGTCCCCAGGTATTCTATTTTTAAATGGAGCGGAAACCGCAGGTCCAAACTGTTGTAGCGACACATTCCAATGGAGCAAACCCATTGTTTCAACAATGTCAAATCCACGCGTGTGATGTGCTCCAGTGTCATATGGCCACTTAAGGCTTTCAGGGTAAAACTGCTAAATGCCAGTCCATGTACACAGCTACCGCTTAAGCCACAACTCCAAAAAATGTCTAGATCCAGTCAATGGTCTGTTTGTTCTTTTAAACATTGGCGAATTTCTAAAAAACAATCAACTGTTACATCAGGGGGAAAATAAAGCCTATTCGATTTCAGTTTCCCAGGGTCTTTAACAAAACATTGTAATTTAATTCCCCTCAAAAAGTTCAAATAAATACTAGCCCTACAGCTGTAATGGTGCTTGTATCATAATAAACTATGCATATCGGAATGGTTGTGGCACTAGAAGTAAAACTGGGATTGAAATTGTTGTTGACATGGAATCAAAACTAAAAAATAGTAGCTGTTGCTGCTGCTGCAAAACAATCTCAGAGGGGATGGTGGCGGACTCTGTCCTTGTTTGAACTTGTATGGAAGTTGGTTTGAGAGCAGGCTTCAGTAATGATCCAAAGAAGGAAGAGCAGGTCGCTCAGATCGAACAGGCTTCACACCACATGAAAGAAAGTGCCAGCTGAACGGTTCAGAGTTCGCAGGACAAAAAGCAGCAGTTTTGCAACACATGTACCACATGAAAAGAGCTGTTTCATAGCACTTAACCACTTACTGGTGGTTTAATGGCACTTCCCCCTTGATTGGGTGGTCTCTGACTCTCTTGTTTTCCTGTAGGATGCAAAGCACATACAAATTCACACACACACCGAATGACTTGACAAATAAAGAATGGGAGGTAACAGCTATACTCCCCTATTATGAAAATTGCTTCCCACATATCTTTTTTATTATTTGCTGTAAGCCCCGTCTATCAGATTTGCAGTGTTCTGCCAAGCTGTTAAGTGGGCTTCTTTTTATGGATCGCTATTTGCGTCACTTTGCGAGGATGCTTGCAAAACTTGATGTCGAAAAAATTCCTGATATTCTCCAACCAACATTTTTTTTTATTCCAACATCTGATTTTGCCATGTAGCTTATCGTCCTCTACAGGGGTCTGCATGTTGGAGCAGCACATTCTTGCAGATGATTATCTGAGCCTTAGGATTTATTATTTTTGGTAGCCCTTTTCTGTTTTAATACTTTCGGGGAATCAGGCCAAAGAACTGGGAAAGCACTCAATATTTTAAATGTATTTGGCAGCTAGTTTGCCAAACCAGCCAAGACAGTTGAATTAATTGTTTACTGTCAAGTTTTCTTAACCTGTTTCCACTATTTTCCTTATTCACATTTACAGACGTGTCTCTGGCCCGTGGTTACATCCTAAGGTCATAGCATGTATAGTGACAGTCACAGGCAGGAGGATATTCTCTTTCACAGTCTATGTGCAAGCCCAGTTCAGTCTTGGGAGTTTGCACACTCATCTAGCTAGGAGCAACATTTTTGGAATGCTAAAATGCCTGTGTCAGACGTAATGGAAAGATGCTCAGGCAGAGAAATGTGGTTTGAATCGCAGCCTCCGAATTGGAAAATTAGAAGGAGAACAAAGGCTCTTGACGGCGGGCACCAAACACGCCTAAGACCACTGATCTGTTGGAGCTTGTTGTTGCATTCCTCGGGCACATAGGACCAGAACATTGGAGGATTTTCAGAGGCCCCCGCCTGGCTCCTTGTCTGGTCTGCTGCCTCCTTCTTTTCTGCAGCCCCTCTGTTTAACTGGGAGATCAGCAGGTCCAGCATGGAGACTAACATGGAGATTAGTGCCGACACCCCAATCTGATTGCAGAGTTCTCCACCGCCATGGAGCTGGCTGTGATTTGAAGAGTTCTTGGGGAAAAGCTTGTTACTGTTGATTGTGATTGTAAGCCAGTCCTATTTATAATTGGGAGATAGGGAAGACTGCATCAGCTGTCAGAGCTGTGAAGCATTTCTTCATTTTTTCTAACACTCTCTGCAGTTTTAATGTTAAATAGAGGTTTGTGTTGTATAAGACCATTATACATGCTGCTGGGTAATAAGGGAAAACATTTGCAGAGCACACAGCCAAGGCACTCTGATCATTTCAGGAGGCATCTCCAAATCAGGAAAGAAGCTCAGTGTTCCCTTGATGACTTACAAATCTGAGAAAATTCACCCAATCATTTACCTGGAGATGGTCAGTGATCTGGCAATGAGGATACAGCTTTTCTATTTGAATGTATCACTGTATGAATGTCACGTCTCCAGTTAGTCCAGAATGGCTTCCTGTGCACTTTAGGGTTCATTTTAAGATTCTTTTATTTGTTTTTACATCTTTAAATGGCCTCGCCCCGCCCTACGTCTCTGCGTTACTCAAACCTTACGCTCCTGCCCGGTGCCTCAGGTCAACTGAGCAGCTGCTCCTGGAGGTACCGAGGTCAAAGCGAATGCTGAGAGGGGATCGAGCTTTTTCTGTTGCTGCCCCCAAACTCTGGAATGACTTACCTGTGCACATTAGACAAGCCTCTTCACTTTAAAACCAGTCTCAAAACCCATTTTTACTCATTGGCTTTTAACCAAGCATGAGACGTCACTCTGTTTTATTTGTTCTATTGTTTATATTCCTTTTCACTGTTTTATTGCTTTTACTGTTTTGTTGTTTTATGATCATTTATGCACATTGATTTTAAATTCCAGCATCAGACCTGGCTCTGTTTTAATTTGTTTGATTGTTTTTATTCTTTCTATTGTTTTATTGCTCTGTTTTAATTTGTTTGATTGTTTTTATTCTTTCTATTGTTTTATTGCTCTGTTTTAATTTGTTTGATTGTTTTTATTCTTTCTTCTTTTCTTTCTGTTTTGCTGTTTTATTATCATTTTTGTACAGCACTTTGTTTCAGCTGTGGTTGTTTTTAAAGTGCTCTATAAATAAAGCTGAGTTGAGTTGGGTTGGGAATACAGAAAAGAAAGCACTCGCATACAAGTTACTGTCTTGATTGCGCCATGGCACTGGCTCTGAAACTTGTGCAATGTGGACCGTTCCTCACCTTTTACCATCTGACCTTCCTTTCTGATTACATGTGTTTCAGATTGACAAACAGCAGTTTGAGGAGACAGTACGGACTCTGAATAACCTGTACGCTGAGGCTGAGAAGCTGGGCAGCCAGTCTTACCTGGAGGGTTGTCTGGCTTGCCTCACGGCGTACACCATCTTCCTGTGCATGGAGACTCACTATGAGAAGGTGGGAGGCATTGCGCCTGAATACAGCTCGCACACCATTTCAAATACAGCTAGACAACGTGAAGAGGCGTCTTGGCTTGACTGGTGCACACATACTTGAAACAGTTTGTGCTTTAAATTGGAGATGACTGAAATGTGTTACGACCAGAAGAAGCCGTGTTGCTGCTGTGTGAAAACCTCGTAGCTTGGCTGTAAATCAGCATTTTTATCACCTATACAAAAGCTTGCAAATGTGTCTGATTTATGTCCGTTTTGGATTGGGCCAAAAGGGGCTTTGGTGAACCTTTTTTTGGCCCACGCCACACGGAATGTAAATGAATCAATTTGTCAGTAACTTTTCCTCTCCAACAGATTTGTCTGTTAGTGAACAGGATCGATCCAGGATGAAAAACGTTTGGCTTGGTTTGGGTTTTATGAGCGCTCGTAAAGATATACGATTTGAATTGACTGGTCGTCGTGAAAGTAAAAACGTAGTCTACTGTTCAGCCGTTGAGCTCAAGAATGTGGTGGGTTGGCCACTTGTTTTTACCATGGATGCCTAGCAGACAGCCAACGATTTGTGCAATGCCAGGTACCAACATTTTCCACGGCTGCCACTCTAAAGCACGGCAGCCTCATACCGCACGATGTTTTTCTTCCAAGTTGTCTCGGCCATCGAAAAAACAAATAACATTGGTTAAGTATCGGCGCTTCAGAGGTTTGTAAGTGCAAATCTCACGAGTCAGTGGAATTTCATGTAATTCCTTGTTTCGAATAATCAGTCCATCTGTGTTAAAATGTCCCAGTTGCAAAAAGGAAACAGGAATGGTGAAGCTACTGGACAAAATCGTCTTTCATTAAGAGTCTCACTTTCAGGCTTCATGAGAAGATTATTGGAGAAGCAGTCACACATCGCCTGTCTCTTCAAAAAGTCACATTTTCACTTGTCATTTTTTTTTTATTTTTGTTTTGTTTTGTTTTGTTTTTTGACAATTTTTATATCACCACCATGACCGTGAATCAATACTTTGTCCTTATTTTAGAAATATTTTTATTTTATTATTGCCACTTAGAATGCAGGCCGATGAAGGTGTGACCTGTTCAAACAAATATTTACTTCCAGGGTTCTGGTGCAGCTTTGTGGGAATCAAGCCAGTCATCACAGGAATTACAGCGTGAAAGAAAAAAAACACCTTCACACTTTAAATCATTTTGGCTTCAATCATTTAGAAGGTAAAGATGAGTTAGACACGAGCGCTGTCGGGCGCAAACTACGGAACCAAGCCATGGAAAAGGTTACTCCAGAACAAACGCCACGTGTTTTGTTTTGCTGCTCGGTTTCTATGTTGCAAAAAATACAGAACCACAGTACACAGTGAATCGGCACCCGAGTATTGTGAATTGTATCTTTTCATGGATTCCCATCCCTAATGTGTACGCACTTAAATATGTATGTAGTTTTCACTGTTTTGATGGTGTTCACTGTCTCAGTGGACAAATGTAACAGTCATCTAATTTTTGAGAAGTGTTGAAATGGCAGGGAAGTAAAAAAAACTTGCACTTGAGCACTGCCTTGCGAACCATTATTTCCATGGGTTTGTGACAGTTTGTATTTGCAGTTTTTCTTTTTATGTCTTTTTTATTACTTTATTTTGGGTATTTTTTTTAGATGTTTTAAAAATGCAGCCATCCACCAGGGCTGCCTGTGCTTTGTGCAAAGGCAAAGCGAAGAAATTTGCATGAAAAACTGAAGCGGGCCTTAGGAAGGTGGTAATCACGCACACCCATTCTGTGTGAAAGAGTTGAACCAGGGGAATTGGTATTCATTGGGAATGTATTTGAAAGTGTGGTTGCTGTGCCCTTTCAGGTTTTGAAGAAGATTGCAAAGTACATCCAGGAGCAGAACGACAAGATCTACGCCCCACGAGGCCTCCTGCTCACCGATCCCATAGAGAGAGGCCTGCGAGTCGTATCCTCCCCCTCAGTGTCTGCTGCAGCCGGGGAAGCTTTTGTTCTCTCGCCGCTCGCTCCGCTGTCAAATTTGTGTGAGGGCATTCAGGTAGAGGTGGAGTTTTTCAAGGCTGCCACTGTTGATCTTTTGCAAAGGTGTCTTGGTCGAGAATAAACTGAATTTTTTAGATCATCAATATTACAAGCAGCCACCAGTAATGAGGTGAGTTGGCAGAATCGTAGTCCCTTGAAAAATTGAACATATATTCTCGGAATGATGGTTGAGACGTAAGAGCTAAGGAGATGAGTTAAAATTTCAACGTGTGTGTTTCAAACCTGGTGGAGGAGGAAGATGCAGGAGATGTTGGATGGAGCTACTGTAAAAAACATGACATCGCATGAGTGATGATGTGAATCAGTGAGTCAGGCCCAGCACCATGTTGATGCATAAAAAATTCAGTGCAATGATTTTAATTGAGCTAGGAAACGTGTTCTCTGGAATTCTAATATGAGAAGTGTGTTTTTTTTCCCAGTTTTTGGTGGCTCATCAGTGCTCAGTATTCGGATGTGGTGGTACCGTGATGCTGAAAGGGACGGTAAACCCATTTAATATGGCGATAAAAACGAATAAAAACTGAAGTCTTGAATTGATTGGACCTCCGCCTGGTTTGAGTTTGAGTGAAGAGAAATGATTGATAGGCCTCTTTCTGCACAGAAAGGACTTCAGACTCTCACAGTTTCATGATGTTTTCCTGATGATGATAACTATTAAACATTTTAGTGAAAAATCACAAATTTTAGTTTACCACCTCTTCAACACTTGTCAAGCTAGTTAACTAGGCTTGCCATTTTCTGTCACTTAGCTTTGACTTTGTTCCTGGTCCATAAAAAGTGACCGTACTGCTCCTTTGTTTTACATCAGTTTATAATGAAGTCAGTGTATTTAATTTATTTATTTATTTTTTTTAATGCCAGTTGCAGGCTAAGCTTACCTTTTAATTTATCTTACGTGCATACCAGTATTTTTTTTCTTCGGGAAGTGAATACCCAACATTGGAACTTCATCATCCATAAACAATACATAATGAAGTCATGGTGGTTTTGGATACTTGAACAAGCAGCTAGCTGATTGGAAGGAACCTCATTAACAACATATGCTGTTAACCAGTCAGAGCAGCTTTTAGAATTGGCACAGTGGTAACATCATTTATACTGGGAAGTAGATGTTGTATTTCTGTAATCTATGGAGTAAATTTGCACTAATGTAGCCTTTGTGGTTACGAGTTTGGGAAAGGTAACTCTCATCGCATCGGCCCTCTAATTAAAACAATAAGCTTTCACATTGACCCAATGTGAAAATCAAAACTCAAACCAAGTGGACTCCCCCCACCCCCCCACCCACTCCCTCTTTTCCGGGAGGCTGCCGCCTGCAAATGGAAAGCAGCAGTCTGGGCAGCTTACAGGAAACCAAGTGCTATGTAGGGATACCCTGTAATAACACCAGATAAAAGTTTGTATGTAATCCATAGCATCTGCGTGAAATCAGCGGGTGCAGAAACATCTCTGCTTTTCCAAGTTTGTGTGTGTGTGTCAGTGGTGACTCAACATCCCAATTAATTGTAACTGGGCGGCAATGGGGAATTAGGGATAACAAAATATGACTGAAATTGTTCACAGCTGAGCTTCGATCTCCTTTCGGCCATAATTTTATAAGATTCACAGTGATCTGGCTTATTTCTCCAGCGCTGCCAAGCTGCCGTGCTGACTTTGGCATGGGAGCACTCAGGGCTGAAGCGTGGAGATTGACAGGAACGTCTCACCTGCGCCGCTCTACCCTTCAAGCCAGAAAAGCCTGACAGGCGTGCTTGTCTGACGATGAGACGTCTAAAACTGTTACCATCTGAATTCTCAGTATTAATTTCCTCTGCTGAAAAATGGGTCTGAGAAACTGAAATATTCTTGAAATCGGTTTCTGTCTGCTATTAAGACTGAATATGAAAAGCTTTTATTTCCTGCCTTACGTCTAGTTTGGGAATGTTTGAAGAAAATGCCCCTGCAGATTGGATTGAAATTGATTTGAACGCGAAATGATCCCAGGTTTGCTTCAGATGTTCCTTAACTAGATGCTACCAAGATCGAAATCACCATCTTTGAAGACAGGAGCCTGGGTAGATAAAAGCCGCCATGGTGAGTCTCATCATATTACACTATAAGTATGTAGGTATTCTTAAGACTTTGAACACAGTCATCCAATAGTACAGCTTTGATACAGCACTACTGGTCATTATAATTCATTACAATTAGTATTGAGTAGAAATTACTTTTCAGTATTTTAAAAACAAATTAGCACCTTACAGTATGAATACATGCAGCGAGGGTTAACCTTAGTAGGAATCAAACCCTTTACACCAACAATATAAATGCCAGGGCTGGGCAATATATATAGATATTATCTCAACATTGTGATATAAGACTAGGGATCTGGGATATCATAATGTCATAGCATAGCAAGTGTTTTCCTTGTTTTAAAGGCTGCTTTAAAGGGATGCAGTTTTCTGAACTTGTAGCTGTTCTGTTATCTGCCTCCTCCTGCTTCATCATCATATCCACATCACTAATGATTGTTTATCAAAAATCTCCTGTGTGTAAATATCTCACTCTATTTCTCTAAGCCCTATGCCGCCTTCAAATCACAGAGCTACAGGAACACATTTTGTTTGCTGCTCATTTGATTGGTTTGAAAAACGTCCGCGGTCACCCTGATGCACTATTAATGAACAGCCAACATAAACATCCAGCATTACTCTCCCGTGTCAGATGTTTCTTCTCCATCTGTGAATTTATCACATCGGAAAGTGTTTCCTCACGCACCGCTGCTTGATAGCTCTTCAAGAACCAAGCGATGGAGCGGTTTGC
Source organism: Myripristis murdjan (assembly GCF_902150065.1). NCBI lineage: Eukaryota > Metazoa > Chordata > Actinopteri > Holocentriformes > Holocentridae > Myripristis > Myripristis murdjan. The sequence goes on from NC_043988.1 coordinate 5,805,420, forward strand.
CAGAAATATGACAAAGTAAAAGGGGATGTCATCAATTTTAACTGTGACATTTTCTGATAAATGTTGCCTAGTTAAGAAGTCATCATCTCCCTTATTTGCTCCATTTTAATATTTTTTTTTTCTTTTGTTGGCTTTAAGAGCGTTCTTCAACAGTTTTCCACAGGAGTCATTTACTGTCCTGCAGCATTTTTTTTTTTATTTGATTAGTAAAACTCTATGAGATGGCAAAGTACGACCATCAACCACAGATGGAATTTACGCACCCACACATCATTCTCCCTGGCAGATGGAGTAAGGTTGTTGCCTCGGGAGCACCACATATCGTCGTATAAATTGTGTCAACCCCGCTCAGTCCAATCTTTTCCACTTGTGGAAGTTATTACATTTGACAAAGATCGTAATTTTCTCATTAGGATCCCAGGGTGTGCTCTCCGGTCCCGGGGTGCTCTGCACGCTGGGCTCGTATCGCACTGTGGAGTGCCCTGCGCAGACTCCTGTTATGGTCTTTTGAGTCTGCATTGTAGCATAGACACTGCAGTCAGTCCAAATAAGACATACTCCATAAATATTTTACCTATGGGGTATGTTATGTTTGGCAAACATTTTTTAAGATCATAGGCCCCAGTGGACGGATAAGACACTGCCCACCTACTGAACAGAGCCATACAGGGATTAATCTTCTTATTTGAAATTCCTGCTGAGCACCTCTGTACATATATATGTCCTGGTGAGGAATGTAAACCCAGGTATTTTATAAGTAGCTGTTGAGAGAGGAGTGCATTGGAGCGTTGCCATGGTCAAAGGAAGGGTAAACCACAGGCAGCAAGCACACTCATACAGCCAATCCATCTTTCCCAAGGTTTAAGCTGCGAGTGCTGCTTCTCGTGTCTCCAGGCTCAAACCCATGCATCTGTTTGCCAGCGTATGGGCCTGACATTTGTTAAAAACGTAGTTGCCATTAAGCTCTGCTTGCCATGGTCACGGTGGTGGTGGTGCCTCCTCTTTTTCTTTTCTTTTTTTTTTTTTTTTTTTTTTTAGAAAATTCAGCATCTTCAGGGGCGTCAAAAATGTAAAATCTTAAGCAAAACGCGCCTCGCCGCGCCTCAAAGAGCTGTAAATCCATTGAAAACCACTTCATGGTTTGAATGGGGAGTTTTATTGTCTAATTGCTGCTTCAGACAAAGAATTCTGAGGAAAACATGATTTTTATTGAGAATTAAGACAAACCATCATCTGTTGGCAGCGCCAGGGCAAGAATACTGCTGTTTGCCTTTTAAAAGCCCACATCCATGGAAGCCTCCTTCTCCTATCCCCTTTTGGCCCCCATCGTGGCTGAAGGCCTGGTTCGTCTCCGAGGGGCTTTGCATTTGTCTGGGAGGCTCCCAGGTGAGCGGCTGAACAGTATGATGGATCAGCCTCTAGTGAGATGACTTCAGACGGCACTGCAGGAAAAACAGACCTGGCCTTGCACAGCTCCCGGCTGCTGAGAAGTCATTTAGAAGCAGATGGTGCCAAGTCGGTGTCCTGGCTTCTCTTCCAAAAGACTTTCTGCCCCCTATAAGGCGCCGTTTGGCTCCGAGAACCAGCTCACCGCCTGGCCACAGCAGGCCAACAAACCTGTAAATTAGGCTAGACATACGACAGTATTCTCTGTCAGTGGGGGTTGTTGGAGAAGGTATATGAAGAAATCCGTTCATCATTTGTTCTGTGAGTTTCTTTTCAATGTCTGACGTTAGCTTTTAGCTCACCTGTGAAGAGCATATTTTATTTGCCAAAATAATTAATACAACTTTTTCCCAGAAACATGTTTCCCAATATTTTTATTTTCAATTATATATTTCATGTTTAGAAACAAAAATATTCAAAAATATGAGCAGATTTCACACCATGTTCACTCACTTATTCAGTGTTGTTTTTCCATTTTCTTTTTTTTTTCACAGTCTTCATTGCCTTTATAAGTTTGGTCAGTCAGCCATTGGTTAACTATCCAGGTTCTACATTGTGTGGAGCAGCACAATAAGCAGCCAATCAGCAGCCTGTTTAGAGATATTGTTTTCCATGAAGGAGCATCTCTTCTCATTGTTTGAGATTAATGGGTTTTGTACAAGGTCCCTGATAAAAATGGATTAAATAAATTGAACTGAACTTTGATTTTGCTTTTTGATTTTGAAGTTTGAAAACAGGCCAAGGCAGAAGTCTGTATATATTTGAGGTGTCCAACTGGCCTTGTCTCTACTGTCTCTACTGGCCCGTGTGGTGGGTGACCATTACTGATGTTTCTGTCAGTGATAACTTTGACCACCAGCACCTGGAGTTTGGCTGGTGCTTTGTAATGCATGCAACTGGATTAGTTATGTAAGCCAGGCCGGCTGCCTGCCTCATGAAAATGAGTTTTCATCAGTAGAACTGTTCTTGAGTTTTGAGAACACCTTGAAACCCAAGCAAATTCACTTGAATTCTTTCAGGGAAAAAAAAAAATATCAATTTAAATTGAATTGACAAAAAATCACCATAAAGTGACCACAAAATTTACCTTTTTTAAAAAATAAATGGCAAAAAAACTGTCAGTGAAACTGCTACAAAACTACTGAAAAAAGGTTATAAAACAAATGAAATCACCTGAAGTTTTTGGGGCTGTTTTGTTGTATTGTTATGGTGACACTGTCTTGTATTTGATTTTATTTTATTGATATATTTCAAATTTTCTGCTGAGTCCTGTGAGTGTAGAAATATTACCTGCATTTATCTTGCACTACTTGTGTAGATTGAGTTGGCCTGATGTTTGCGGTACACATGTTGACACCCATCAGGTGTTTGGTGATCCGTGGCCACAGGTTTCTCAAGCGGTGACGTGTTGCATTTCAACTAACACGGCTGTTTCCTCTGCAGAGGCCAGGCTGAGCGGAGCCGCAGGGTCTGCAGCAGCACAGCACCAGTGCCCACCTCCCTCAGAGGACCACCACGCGCTACACCCTTGATACTGTGTCCCCCAATCTCCCATAGAGGTTACCCCACAAACTAACTCATGTATGTACAGTATACATTTTTATTTATGACAACCAAGTTTTAGTCACATACAGACATGCCTACTGTCATCTACTGTCCTCATGTCGCTCTCTAACTACTTTTTCCATTGTGGCTACAAACGCCTGCTTACTCGCCACAGCTCAGTCCAGCCTGTTGTGATTTTTGTTCATATTAACCGTAACAATGCCAGCCTTCGTTAAACTGTCCAGGGTCGAATCCAGAGTCTGTTAGATAGTGAACGCTCCTTGTGGGGAAGTCAGGACTGGAGCTGCCGTTGTTTATGAGCCGAGGCTTGATCAGCCTGGGGATTTCCATATTGGGTTGGGGGGGATAAGAAGACTGACTGACAATTTATTCACATTCACAGATCTCTCCAGTAAGAGTAAAACTGGGAGTAATTATCATTTGTTTACTTTGGGGTGAAAATCTTTTGGACTATTTGTCTCTGTGGAACTGTTGACTGTTGAATTTATAGTTTTATTTTTTCATGCACACTGGATATACTTGTATGAGCAATTAAGAAAACACAGAGGGTAATTTATGTTACTGTTGGATTCTCCAGTGACTGTGGAACTCCCCCACACTCGTGCATTAATTGATTATTTTGGATGAACCGCGAACAGAAAACAGTCATTGATTTGTGGGATTTGTCGCATGTGCTGTGGCTTCAATTTGATTTGCTTTATTTTTCATACATTATTGCAAGGGTCCTTGCTAGAGAGTGTATCACTTTTAATGCATGTGTCTCTGTAGGGTTTGACCTTGTAATTAACTGACCAAACTTATTTTGTCAGGCTGAGACCTGACTGGAACCCAGGCATTCCAGTCAAACCATTACATATGATTATATTAATGTATTAATGTATTTTCTCTGTGTATTAACTTAAGATGATTACTTTTGGCCTGTACAGAGATTGTTCTTTTGGTTTTTTTTTTGTTTTGTTTTGTTTAAAAAAAAAAAAAAAATGGCCCTACGATTTTGCATGTTACGTTAATAATGCTCTCAAACCGTGTCTTTTTTTTTTTTTTTTTTTAAATTCCCTTGTGTCATCAGTGGATTCATGTCTGATAAGCATATCTTAAACTTGTGAGATTGCCTTTGACTGAAGTATAAAAAGTGCTCTTGTTAGTAGACAGTGCCCTGTGATGGCTTGGAATATTGCCTTTAAGTCTAGGAGTGAGATCATGGTCACTGTGTCTTGGCTTTGTTTAGTTCTTGTTAGCAAACAAAACCTAAGATGATGATCCCATATGACAGCTCTGTACTGACTGTATTAAGCACCTGCAGGACCTTATGTTATTGAAGCTTTGTAAAAGGTTCAATATAGTAAGTATGGCTGATTATCTTAAGCTTGAACCGTCTCAGACTTCTCTTGAATGTGGTCTGCCAGAAATTCCTTTGAAACATTCATTAATAATGAAGTAACACTACACATCAAGTATGTAGAGGTATAGCTTTCTTGGCAAGGTCTTTGGATGCCATAGTGAAAGCATTAACATTTATTATTTAGATTTTTTTTTATTATTATTATTATTTAAATAGAATTTTGTCATTGATTTTTACTGTACAGTTTTTGATTTAACTATGCCTTTTTAACTTTATCTGTTGAGTTTGATAAATTGATGGAACTTTTCTATGTTTTATTTTTCTTTTTATTTCAAATGCAGACTGTTTTTCTTATTCTCAAAATTGTACGGTAATAAAGAGAATGTGTACATCTTTTACCCCATGGTGGCCTCTGGTTTTCATTGCTTGCAGTTTGCATGTTGTTTTCCAGGGTTAATGTAAATTTCAGATATCACCCGGTCCCACACACTCGCACCAAGAGCAAACCCAAAAACACAGAGCATTCGTAGTACTTACTCAATATGATTTAGAGATGAAAAGTTAGAACCAAGTGCTGGATGAACTCCAGGGCTTCTCTTCAAGTTGGGTCGATCTCAATGACGGTACTTTCTCTTGTCTGTGAGAATTATAGAGCAGAAGTGTTGCTAAATCCGCCAAAGTAGCAGTATTTCTCCCAACTCGGGGGAATCGTGACCAGATGACGTGTTCTCATAGCGCCCACCATGCAGAGGTGTCCTTGAGCAAGACATTGAATCCCTGCCAGGTCCAGAGCTGCAGATCTGTCTCTGACCCTGATCTCTGACCTCTGAAAGTTTCCTTACATTACCTTCCTTACATTACCTTGCATGAGAAAAACAAAAACTAGGCGTTGTGTGTCTATGGAAGAGTGACACGACCTGCATTTGATTTGCACAAAAGACCTACAATTTAATAATGAAGTGCAAACAACAAAAAGATTCTCTGTGTTTCCAACGCTGATGATCCTATGAGATCAAAACAACGCTGTCCTTTTTGGAGTTACTGGTTTTATCTTGTGCCAGTGGTATTAATGGTCTATGTCCTCAAAATTGAGGCCACATTTCCATAAACGTTATTGCTTTCTGTTGCAAAGAGGAAAAAGCTTTTTCAGGTTTTCTCTTTGTCCTTACCAAAGAGGACAAAGATGTTGGAAATGATTTTTCCCCAGCTTTGCACTAAATACAACATCTGCCACAGCGATAAAGTGTGCTAGCTTTCGCTCTGTTTCGGTTGAAAGAACAGTCAGCTTTTTCTATCTTGTGCCATAAAGCAAAACAGCAGATTTCCCATCAAATTCAACTCAGTGGCAGTGTAGAGCCAGTGGAGGTAGTCCATCCTCTTGGTGATCTCAGTGTTTGTTTGTGTCCTTGTTTTGTGAAGCATTTTTATTGTTAAAGATTAATGATTTTTAGTGCCATTTTTAGTTGCAGTTAACCTACAGACCCAAATAACTGGTTGCAGCTTGAACCTGGAATAGAATATCACAGGTTGCGGGGACAAGAAAAAGATAAACAAACCTACTCAACTGTATACCCCTTTTTCATAGTTGTCCACTTGTCATGGAACTTATGGAACATCATGGAATTTAGAGATCTGTATTCCACACATGGAATTTGATCAGTTCTCTGGGGAAGTGAGGGAATATCAGCGGATTTTACAAATTGGTCACGTTACAGGAATATAGCAGAATGTACTTTACACATTGTTTCACACGTTCATTGCATTAAATGGTTTCCAGCTGTTTTTGTCCCCAAAGTCCTTCAGTAGTGGAAGCCACAATGTTTTCCCCTTCGCAGCTTTCACGGAAGCGCTCTCACTCTGTTAGGAAGAGTCATGAAACAGTTAGAGAGTTTTACATCAGGGCCCCAGTGGGAGCCCCTCCTTTTTCAGCCAACCTCACACATGTATCACATGAAAGCAGCTCTCACAGAGCAGGACGATGCAGTTCTCAAAGTGTGCCTGGTCAACTGAACTGACTGTTGGTGGAGGGAGAGTCTTCTTGGGTTTCACGTGACAACGCCCCCCTCGCCCCTTCCTCTCCCTTCCCTCCCAGTGGCATAGCATAGTTGGTGGTCTCTGCCTGCGAAAGCAAGACAGACCTTCAGCCATGTGAGGACTGCATCTTGAGTCTCAGGGTCTGGTTCTGAGGATGAAGACATGGTGGTCCCCTGCTTATGATGGTAATCCGTGAGAGCAAGATCCATTTGAGTTTCGCTCTTTGCTGTGGTGTTTCTGGACTGCACGTGCCAGAGATCCCTTGTCAATCAGTTCCCATAGTGCCTATCAGCTTCTTCAATTAAGAAAATGGTAAACACATCACTTCCTATGCGCTGGAAAAGACCCAACAGGTGTTTAGAACAGCAAATGTGAAAGGTCTCAGGAACTCGATATAGGTTGTGTTAGAGCAGTCAGCAACAGACAGGAGCGCTTACTTATATGAAAAGACCGCAGACTTAATGTAATGTTTCCCGCCCTGCTCTGCTCGCCTTTGCTCTTTTTGATCCTTTATAAGACATGAGTGGGTTTTACAGTTCAGGGACAGTGGGCGTTCATGAAGCAATGCCTTGGGTCCCACAACAGAACAAAGACTTGTTTCATTTACTGTAACACATCTTTGATGGAACTTGGCAACATGAGAGAATGTAGTTAGGATTTGTGAATATTTGACTCCACTATTAGTAAAATTGGACACTTACTACTGGCCAGTCATTGTTTCTACCTGGCAGTGGAGGATCCTAACCCAACTAGGTGGATTTCATTAGCCTGGCTTTCAGTAGAGAATTTTAGTGTCCCATGTTGGTCTACTCTAAATGCTGTGTCTTTAAAGCTTTATTTTAAACATACCTTCTCTCACTGTTAACCCACAAGTAAGCAAGGTAATTTGACACAAAATCATGTCATAAAATTCTCAGATTTGGAAATTCTTGGCCTTATGTATTTAATTGCAGATCGCTGACATGAAAAAGTAATCCCAGTATCAGTGGTGCTCGGCAGAATAATTACACCAACTATCAGTCAGAAGGCATAAAATCTGTAAGTGTCAGTATGAGGCAGGTATAAAAATAAAGGTTGATTGATGAATCTGTCCTAACAAGGCATGCATGGCTGGACCTGAATTTGTACCTCTGGCTGTCTATACATGGATTACATGTGGTTTCTCCATGTTTATGTAGCCAGAAGATCAGAAATCAGCTCTTCTGTCCCTGAATAAACGCAGCCGAGCTTTGCAGGAGACACGGGATTGTCTGAACCTGACGGTCTTCACGGCTTTCTCGGAAACAGCCGCGTTAGGGAGATTCACCTTATGGGTCCTCCTCTTGTGTAAATCAGCTCCGTTTACACTGTAGCGCAACAGATTGCCCAAACACACAATGTCTGGCTTCACTCCAGCATCCACAGCTAGTCTTCTCCCACAGAGAAACAGCCATAATTTAAAGACCGCACAAAGCTTTGGGGTAGCTTAGTCCCTCAATGCTAAATTACTGTACTTATGACAGCTGTAATTCATCGGCTTTATGGCCTATTGGATGTACTCAGGCTTAAAAAATATAATTTGACTTTACTGTAAACACCTCCCCCCCTCTGTGCTGGTTGACTTTGAAATGAGGTCTATCTATGTCAGATGAGGAAGGAAGGAAGATCTTTTGGTATCTTTTGGTGAAATATGCTTACAAGTACCAGCCAGCAGTTCCTCTTCAACTGGATTTCTCAAGAGGGAAAAAAAAAAAACTGTAATGTGTGCTTCTGGCCACAGGGGGGCAATGCCATACCATCGTGTGGATCCAAACACATATTCATGCCACAGACAGTCAGGCAGAATGTGAGTGTGTGCTTTGTATGTTGCTCATGTGTTTACCACACAATCCAATAAATTAGTTTTGCTCTCTATTCATGAGAAACATGTACAGCTGCATTTACACCTGAACAGATGATCTGATCTGAGGAATGCACATTGAGAAAATCAGACACATTCCACAAAAGGGATGGAAATCAGAAGTTCTGTTGATGTGTAAATGCAGATAAATAGCTGATTATTATCATTATTGCTATTATTATTATTAGGTTTTTTTGTATTTATCCAGTCTTACCCAGCCTTTTGGGGATTTGCTGTACCAAAGGAGAGTGTTTTTGTTGACCCACATTCTGAGGTTTACAGAGCAGGGGATGGCAGCGTACAGCAGGAGATAAGTGGCATTTATTCTGTGACTTGAAAATGTCTCTCATACCCTCCTATCAGGCAGGCATCAGCCATGGCATTATAGTGTGGAAATGAGAAGCGAGCCTCTGACTTGGGCTAGACTGATACACGGGGCCCCTAGTGGCCTTTTACCAAATATCAGATATGGGCCAGTCAGTGTCATCTACTGCTGATATGATGCAATTTGCTCCAATCGGACAGTAAATTCGAATTTAGAATTAGATTATTTATCTATTTGCACATCTTATCTATTTAATCAGTTGTTCAGTTTTGTCTTAACTGTACCACGCTTCAAAACCAGTCATTCATCTGGGAGAAATAAATTTGAACACTGAATGTTTTTTTTTCTTTTCTTTTTTTTTTTTTTGCCAATGAATCCTTCCCTTAAAGGCCTAATGACGATGGATGGATGCACTTAAAAATAATGATGTGAAAGTGTGTCTATGAAAGTAAAGTGTACCATGTTCATGTGGATAAACACAACAATACAAATCTACAATGAAGTCCATGCGACAGCAAAGATTTGCTTGCTTCAGACCTTTATTTATGGTTAACACACAAAGTACACTGTTTCCTTACACTTTGTTCAAGTATACTGTTAGTATACATAATGTAGCTGTTCAGCTGACCGACATGAACTGTACCCTCAGAAAACAGAGGATCAGTTTGATAGCACCATTATAAAAACGTACAATAAAATAGGATTCACACTTATTATTGTACAAAAGTAAAATTTTTTAAAAAGGCATAAAATTCTAAAATCCCTGACTTTTATGACAATAAGTTACTAATGTGTTTGTTTGTTGGAAATGGTGAGAAAGAGGAGATTTAGCCTAATGCACGTTGGATAAATTCTACAACTATGGCTGTCTAAAACAGGGAGAAATCATATTTCCATGTGCTTGCTCATCTGTACCATGTAAATGTTAGAGCGGGACATGAAGCAGTGAGAGGAAACGGCTGAAACTGTCCTTTTATTTCAAACCGTACAAAGTCATGAACTAGATGCTGTTGCTATGGTGCAGGAGAGTCCACTGAGTATCAGCGCACAGGAGGAGCCGTCAGGGTGCCACTGGCTGTGGAAGACAGAGGTGGATTTCCAATAATATCTAGACTACACTGTCCTAGGGTCAGCACAGGTGGTGAGTGATACTCTTGTCTGCTATGTGGTCACAGTCACATTTCTGCACAAAGCACTGAGACACGAGGGACTAGCTGCAAAGGAAATTATTGGGGACTGGTTAGGAGATGGGAGATCCCATGATAACCTCCCCCCAAAATATTCCAAACATAACAGCAACGAAAACATTGAAATAAAGACTAGTGATTGGAGACGTAAGACATGTAACGCACTAGCTACGAATGTGGACATTTGCTAAAGGCATTCAACTGGGGAGAAAAGCAAAGAAAAATGAGGTCACATATTAGCTTCGGAGGTGAAACATGCTACACATCATAAACAGAAAACAATCCTGAACAGAACAATAAGGCGATATCTGAGAAGTTACATATTGATCCTCATCTTGACTAACCTATCCAGGCCCAGATACACTAACGAGCGCACAGGAACTCCAAAATAACTCTAACACAACGAATAAAAAGTTGGAGAAAGAGATAAAGTCTCTTCGTATCTGTCACTGTCATGTGTATGCAAGTTTTTATCAAATCTGATAGTTCTGTAGACAAAGCCATGCAAATTGAGATTGTGCCCAATTCGGTAGCACTAAAATAGGTTAGATTAGGGTGCACTTCAAATGAGAAGGGACTTTTGCATGTAAAATTTCAGCCTTGGTTGTCTAAGCGTAATGCCGTGGGAGTATGCATTTGGTGATGAAGGAGCTATTTTGCTTGCGCAGCGCTCCTTATGATGGCTTGTCTGTGCCACTTCTTGATTTGCATAAATTACTTAAGATGTGAACTCAAGCAAATGATTGGCAGGGAAATGCTCAGACTGCTATCGTGACTGAAACTTGGTGAATCTGGACCTCGCTATGTAAAAAGCACTTATCAAACTACTCAAACTAATGCATATGGAAGAATGCATCTGTACTGTAAGTCCAATTATTTCCATATACAGACCGCTGCCTTTGTCAGTACAATTCCTTGCAATCCTCAGGCAATCCGCAGACATCCAAACTCTCCAGCGTGAGCTTTGAGCAAAGTCTTATTTAAGACAAAAAAAAAAGAAGAAGAAAAAACTGCAGCAGAGTTCACTTTAAGTACTGCACTTCAAAGAAGACACACTCGTGATGACATTCTCCAATGCTGTACCTGCTGAAATATGCCTGCCGTTTCCCAGCAGGTTTATTTCATCATCACTTATTCCAAAAAAGGTCTATAAGTCAGAGGGGACACAGGGAGCTTCGCCGTTCTCTTAATCTTAACCAGGGAGGTTGGAAGGCTTGGTAAGGCTCTAGCTGCCTCTGTTAGGAATCGGGAGGGGGGATCATGATGACATATCGACACATCAAATATTCTTTCTGTGAGGAGAAAAGGGGGAACGGTAGGGACGGGGGTTTCATTCAAAGAAAGCTGCTGCCTTGTGTATGAGGGAACATAAAAGAGGGGGTTTTGACCCAGGCAAGGCTGGCACAGGAAATCCACCACAGACGGAGATGTGCAGTGATTGGTGGACTTCAGACAGTCTCTCCGTGGGGAATGACCAGTCGGCTCCTCTCCTTCCTTTTACCTATGGGTCACCTGGTTGCTGAGGAGGCCAGGGAACGTCTGCTCTGTTTCAGTGCTTAATGAGCCACCTAGGAGACCGGGAGCAGAGACAGAGTTAGCAACTTGCGGGGGGAAAATTCAGACCACGAACCCGCTTTGTCCTTGTTTGACGTCTGATATGAATCTTGAGTTTTATCTATCATTGTTCAACCCCAAGAGTTCTAACAGGCTGATTCAATAGCCCAAAGGAAAGCTGCTTATTACCCAGCGCCTCACCAAAGACATTAATCATCTGACGCACAACACTGATTTAAAAGGGCTTTTCAGTCAATAAGCTCAATAATCAATAACCGAGCTAAAGTGATTTACAAGCTCGACCTATTTGACACACAGTGTTGCCAGTTAATTTGACAATCAACAAAACAAACAAAATGAGCCGTGCTCCTTGGCAGTATCATTATGTGATCATGATTTATTTTCAGATACAGAAGCCCTCAGAATGCCCTCAAAGCCAGCCAGGCTTGAGGATTCAAGAAAGGAGCGTAATGAGGCTCCATAATGCAATCATTGTCAATGATCATGATTAGAAGAACACATAATTATTACCGACGCCTCATCTGAGCTGTCAAAAAATAAATAAATAAATCAGTCAATAAATAATGTCACATTTTTAACATAATGGCATAAGTACAAGTGCTCATGAATGTTCATAAGTAGTTAACTCCAAATCTTATATGACCACATTTCACAATTAACTAGTCTTAAACATTCATAAGATGCTTGCGCTGAGAATTGATTTTAAGTTATATTACAATAATATTTTATGCGCAGGCTGATGATATGCATCAAAAACTATATGTATTGGTACCACATTATGAGTGCATTATAATTACATCTAATTTATGGTGCTGCTATGGTGTTCTGGGTCATTGCTGAGTTTTTACTAAGATGTTGCTATGGCGTTCTGCATGGTTGCCAGGGTGTTACTATGGTGTTCTGGGTGGTTGATAATGGGTTGCTAGGCACTTGTTATGGTGTTCTGCATGGTTGCCAAGGTGTTACTATGGTGTTCTGGCTGGTTGATAATGTGTTGCTAAGATGTTGCTATGGTGTTCTGCATGGTTGCCAGGGTGTTACTATTGTGTCCTGGGTGGGTGCAAACGCGCTGCAAGGCGGGTTTTAGGGTGTGTTTTAGGGATGTTATGGTATTCGGCATGGCTGCTGATGTGTTGCTAGGCGGCTGCTGTGGAGTCCTGTGTGGTGGAAAGGGCGTTGCCATGCGGTTGCTATATGATTAGTATATTTCTGTGTGCGCCCATGTAATTCTATCCAATATAAGCTGTTGTGTTTTCATTTCAAAATTACAATTTAGAACAACCTGCAAGGAGTGCAGCAGCAGAATGAGCTTCTTTTGCTAAACTGCCACTACACTGAACAAACAGTAAAGGATACAATGTCAGTAAATGTAATAAATATTCCTGAGTCCTCCATATGATCTTGAAATCTTACCATTATGGCAGCTGTACATCCATACACGATGGCCGTCATATCGACATCTGCATTTCATGATGTTATTGGTGTAGTCCGACTCTGGCACTTCATAGTTTGGATTGATGATAATCTGTGAGGGAGAAGATATGGAGGATTATGTGACAACACCACAATTACAAAGAAAGACATATCAAACTACCTAAGGATAGGACAAATGAAGAGCACATGGTGCACAGCTACAGATGCTTGCAGCTTCAAAAATGCGACTCCTTTGCAACCAAAGGCCTCAGTACAGCTAATATCTTATATTTCAGCCTTTGACTTCTATCATGGCATGGCAGATTTTCAAATATTGAATATCTGACTCTTCAATTATGGAGGGAAGAACAACGTGGCAGGGGAAGGATCACCTGGAAAATGTAATCCCCAGGTTTGATGTCAGTGATATCGACCCACTGGCAGTCGATGTCATGCCTGTAGGTATCCCAGCAACCCACGGTGATGCCCTGCTCTCCGAAGTTGGCACATTCGTATTTCTTCTCAATCCCTGCAAACAAATGTATCATGAGCCGGAATACTAGATGAAACTCGTAGAACCCCGTTGTATACATGAAATGCAACATCCCTGTTGTAGATGAAAATGTCCTATATGGCTAATGAAGCAGCTTCAGAGCAATGCTAAAATTTGAGAAGTACGCATTTGTCCATGTGAAAATGAGGCTGTTTTTTTTTTTCTTTCTTTCTTTTTTTTTTTTTTTTAAACCTGTATTGTTTCATGAAACAATACAGGTTTTCAACATTATATTTTCCTGAAATTGAACAAGGAATTGGTGCTGTTGGTCCTCACCCTCATCACACTCGGAGTCCTCCAGGCAAAAACTAGCTTTGTGTCCTTCTGCCACCTTGGTGCCGTTGAGGCTGAACAGGTCATAATGGGTAAACACCTCCATGCTGTGATAATGCCTGCAGACACACCGGAGAAGACAACATATTCTCACAAACACACTCAAGCTAAAAACTACACCACAAAATACATGTACCCATACATCACACAGTGGTACAGTCTTATACTGCAGCTATAGCTTGTCCTAACATACCCACAAGTCCAAAAAACTTTTTCTGACCGCAAATTGTTGTGCGATGCTATGTGTAGATCCCACAGCATTCTTGAAGACGTTTTGATTTGGCCTCAGTATGGCCTGTCAGGTTGTGACATTCATGGGAAGGTGCCAAAGGTTTGATGTGTGGAACTGAGCTGGGAACCATGTAAAGCTGCCAGCGGAGCTCTGCCCCTTCAGCTAACACAGGAACCACAAAAATCCGGGACTTTTTTCAAGGCTAGCTTTAGCTTAGAGCACATGGCTGATTACAGGGCAGCAGAACATATAGAACAGAGAGACGGCCCCAGGAGCAGGTCATCAAAGGGGACCAATCACCTTTTCCCTGACATCATTTGAGTTTTCCCCCCCAAATCATTACAATGTCATAAAATAACCTGAAACCATGCGCAAATTCAACCGCTGACACATAAAATCATTGAGACTATGGGCTGTTCATAAACATTTTTTTACATAAAGTTTGAAGTGAACTGTGATTCATCAGTCTCTGAGCTGCACTGATCTTGCCCAAATTCTCTGCAATATATCAAAGGCAATGATCTTTCTATCATTTCTATGATTCTGCACCTGAATGCACACCAATATACAATCAGTGACTGTCAATATTCAATATCTTAAATAAATTTGATCATTTTCATGTAAAAAGAATCCCAGAAATAACAACTACTCAGCTTTTTCACCCAGAGTTTCATTCTAGTCAGGGTGGAAAAGTCTCTGAAACAGCATTTAGGCCCTCATGGGACAAAAAAAAAAAAAAAAAAAAAAAAAAAACCTCTCCACAAAAACCCATTTTCAGGAGGGTTAGCAGCACCTGAGGGCAAGTTGAGGCAGGTTTCATTGCAGGTTTTACACACTGACGCCCCTGAGGCTGTTGAATCAAAAAAGCAGGCACCTCCATCATATCGGAGGTGGGGAACGCTGACTGTCCAATACCCAGTTTTTAATAAACATCAGTATCAGACAGTTAAATCAGCAAATGGATGTGTTCGTTTAACCCTGGTGTCCACGCAGTGAATACAATAGCCTTCATTTTCATCAAATAAAACCCAAGGACATCTACATGAGGCCTTGCAAACTGTGGCGCCAACCTGTGACAGTCATGCCACACCCAGGCATGGCGGCCGGCTTTGGGACGGAAGTCGGACTGGCCGTTGTTGTGGATCTGGGAGGAGAAGCGCAGCAGGCGGCGATAGGAGTTAGCCGGCACTTGGTTGGAGGTGGTGGCCAGGCAGTTCTCCTCATAGGCGCACTGCAGCATCAGCATGGGCCTGTCCTCCATGTAGGTCGTCTGTTCCACCACCTGGGGGTTCAGCACCAGGTCAGGAGCCGCTGGGAGGGGAGGAGGACCAGGGAGACACAGACAGAGACATGGCACATTTAGAAATATGAGGAAATACATGCCAAAATAAACGAGCAGGCTCATATTCAAATGATAGAGCCCTGCTACAATGCAGGGAGGGTGCTAAATCTTTAAAGGGGAATTCTGATTTTCTGCATTATGGGATTTGAGCCCTGAATGCTTAAGATCAAGGAAAATGTAATTACTGGCAGACATTTTTATTAAGAAAAGCCATGTTCCCCTGCCTATATCAAACAATATTAGAACAGGGCATTTCCTTTTGCATAAATCTGCATGCTTTATTGGTCTTGGAAAGTTAGTCACCATAAAAATGTCTTTTTAGTCCTGTCTGGTAATGCAGTAAAGTGATGTTTCATTATTTTTCTTGATCTTGACAATTCAAAACTGGAAGAAATGTCTTCTTTGAACCACCAAGTCAACTGTGATATGGCCTCCAGGGGACTTGTGATGCTGTATTAAGCAGTCATCGGTGGTGACGCTGCACAAGGCAAGATTCTGATGTAAGATAAATGAAAAAGTGGGGCTGTTATAGAGAGGAAAGTCCAATTTTAACTAATGTAGACAATGGACTCAATTACTTGACTTCTGCATGGAGCTTTCAAGGATCTTAGCCCTCCTGTTATGTTGACATTTTTGAACATCTTTTATGTTTGGGGTCAATTTGACCCCTGTAGTTTAAACTTCCACGAAATTATTATAACTAAAATTGTTATTAAGTTTATGTTATGTTATATTAAGTGTGTACAGGACATTGAAAACATATCATCATGTCAATTTCATCTTTACCCGGTAGTGCCCATTACATTAGGAACACTCATTAAATATGAAGCAAAAAAAATGATGTTAATCATTTATTTAGAGACGTTAAACATTGGCTGGGGTCAAATTGACCCCAAACATAATAGGAGGGTTAAGGACTGGATGTGTAGCCGCTGTTTTTTGCAGTAGACCTTAGACAAAAGGGAAGTCCTTGTGACAGACCATGAGTGTGTGTGCAGCCATATTCAACCTGCTCTTGGGTCCACAAAATCACCAAATCAAACCAGGAGTCCAAGTTGAGTCCAAGCCTTAATTCTGGGAAACTTACAAGAAAAAGCTTGCCCAGTGATGCAATTTTTCCATTCAAGGATTGTTGCTGAAATCATAGCCAGATTAAATTTCAGTGATATAGACAGGATTATACACTGTTTTATTTCCTCTTGCTTTGACTTCTGCAAAGTCCTTGAGCAAAAAGAAGGGAAAGTGCTGCAGTGTGATTGGAATGCTGCGGCGAGAGGCACCGGATCTGCCCAGTTTCAGCGTCTCCCTGCTGTTTGTCTGTTCATTTTAGAATTGATTTAGAGATTTCAGAGATTACATTTAACTCAAGATTCCAAATCTTTGATCCCTTCTGAGCCTGTGTGCAGCCTAAGATCCTCAGGCAGCAGCGTCCTGACTGTTATCTTGTCCAGGCTTAAGACCGAAGGTGACCGGGCTTCTGTCACGGGGGGCTCCACAGCTTTTAAACAATCTGCTCGAGGAAGGCTGCCAAAGTCCGTATCATCTTTTAATTCTCTTCTTAAAACCCCGCCTTTATCATAAAACCTTTCTATAACCTTTGACTTTTATTTGGTTTTAATCCATTGTCTAATCTTATATTTTTCAGCCACCTCTCACTACAACTTGGAGCTGAAAACATTTCCTGGTGCAGCTGTGAAGGGGGGCAGTTATGTTCTTTTCCAGCTCTAAGTTTTTATTCCCTGCATGATTCACAGGCCAAAAAGATACTGATTTATCTTATATCGACCCTTTATGCAGCCTCTCAGTTCATCCTCTGTCTGAAACAAGATTATTTCGATCTTGTCTCTTTTGAGCCCCAATTTCTGGTTTGTTTACACTGCACCTTCCCACAGCATTGAGCCGAGGTGTGCAAAGGCCGTGTTTATTTGTGCTCTAGAATGAAACTGAGTGAATCAGAACATCATGTCTCATTTCTCTAATTCAACTGCTTTGTTCTCGCTACCGCCGCTCCCTCTCTTCATTCGCTCGACCAGCGCTGCTCTCTCTCTCTGTCTCGCTCTCTCTTGCTTGTGGCCTCAGTTCGCTGTCGTGCTGGCCCTGGAGCAGATGATCATATCGAGAAATATGTTTCGCGCTGACGTCAGCTTGTCACGAAAGCCGAAAAAAATGTTGGAAACCTAGTATCCAGAGCAGTGTTAAGTCTGACCTTAATACTCACAGGGATTACTTGCACATGTCGTCACTGTCCAATGAAAGCCATTTATCTCCAATTTTGGTGATTTTCATGTTTTTACTGAACTTGAGAATGTACCTATTCCTTGATGGGTTCTTGAAGTTCCACAACTGGTGGGTTTATTAATGTTTTCAAAACTAATTTGATAAACTGAAAATTGCACATTTGCTGACAAGCTAAGAACAGGACTGTTTTCTTCATTGGAGATGAGTGGTTTCCACTGGACTGCAAATATGAGTTTACCTCATTATTTAAAACTTTGGCCACGTTTAATTGTAGTATTTTTATTTATTTATTTTTTTTTAATTGTAGTATTTTTCTACATTCCTTGTTTATAATGTTTATATTGCTCTTTGGTACTTATTATCTGTTTATACTGTTTATAGTGTAAATTATGCTTCATATTTTGCTATCCACTTTGCTGCTGTAATACGTGAAATTTCCCCACCGTGGGACTAATAAAGGAATATCTTATCTTATCTTATCTTATCTTATTATGAATGTCTGGCATTATAACATTATATATATGACAAGAAGAGCATCATCGTTCCCCTTTAATACTGTGAGTTTTGGTGTCTTACTCTCTGAACAGGAGACTCCGGCAGAATAGGGCCCCCCTCCTCTCGGGCAGGTGATGTGGGCTCCATGGTGCAGGCAGTGGGACAGTGACATCTCAGTGCCGGAGCAGCGAACCCCACTCATCACTACAGCGTCTGCACTCACCTCCCCGGCCCAGTACAGCGTCTCCTGTTGAGGAGACAGCACCCATGCTTTACACAAAGCTGACGTGGGTTAGTTTGATATATCAGTTTGCAGATAGACCAGACAGACAGTGGCCTTCAATATAATATGAGGTCAGAGGTTTTTCCATTGGGGTCATTCAATTCAATTCAAACTTTACTGTCCCCTAAGAGAAATTTCATCTGCAGCCAGGTGTTAAAAACATATTAAACACAAACAAGTCATGACAATGCATAAAATGTGGCAAAGATTCACATAACAGACAATCAATAAGTCAAGCATGGGGCACAAAGAGAAGTTTCCTGTGCAAATATACAGCACGAGTCAAAGAGCTTAACAATGTTTCATGTGCAAACTGAGGAAGTAAATGCCCATAGGAACAGAAGAGTTTCTCATTCTCTTTGTTCCAATGATTGGCATTTTGAGGCACCGTCCTGAAGGCAGCCTGTAGTGGGTGACCCGGGACAGCTCAGGATGGCCTTAGCCTTCCTGCTTTTCATATATATCTGATTCCGTTGTTTCTGCTTCTCACCAGTGACCTTGCTAGCTACTTTTACGACGCTGGCAAGTCTGTCTCCAAACCAGGCTACCAAGCAAAAAGTTACAACAGACTCAAAGTTTCTGTACAACAAAGTCATCACTGTACAACTAGCCTGAAAAGAAGAAATCCTTTTACAGATGGCGTCAGTATTTTTTAACGACAGCGCATTGTCTATTGTTTTAGACAAAAAAAAAATACATTTTGAAGGAAATGCTGACGTTTCAAAAAAAAAAAAAAATGAGCATGGACATGGTTTGTTTTAAATATTCTGAATACTCGCACAAAATCTCAGCCAAAATATTTTCAGCAGTATTGTTTTTAACCTTCACAAACTTGTATTGGTCAAGATCCACAGCATGGGGTAGGAAACTAGCTTTTCTGTCCTCCAGCGGAAGTGAATGGGAAACTGTAGAATTCAGCAGTCACTGTCCCTATTCCACCATCCAAATACATTTTTAGAAGAAAACCCACAGAAGAAAACCACTGAGCATATTTATGGTGGTATCCCCCACCTTGTTCCCAATGTATAATTTAGTGTCCTGATGCACAGCAACCATTTTGGTGCCTTTTTAGAAGAAAACATTGTGGGAGGTACACAAGGAATACCATAAGCTGCTAGAGAGAAAAGTGAGATTTGCCAAACTGACCACTAGAGGGTACACCCTGTCCACTTAGAGCACAGTGGACGAGACAAATATGTGATAATGTGTTGATGAAAATTCCCTATTTGAGCCAGCTGTGTCAAATGGCGATTAGATACGCTGTTTATCGGTATATTCTTCTTATCCAGAGTGACTTACAGTGAGTGCACCCGGAGAATAAGCTTCAATTCCCAAACAGGCAACATAACAAGCAGCCAATAATAATGACTGGTCTGCAAAGATCAAAACGACACTGCCCTGACAACAACACTAACAAATGCTCCTGCGTCTCTAAAACATTTATGGATAATGGAGCTACTGTGTAAAGAAATGAGCCTGGGAGAAAATGATTAATGATAATGTAACGTAGCAATAGCACGTTCCATGCTGATTTATTTCATAATTAAAAGGCACTCCCATTATAATAGACAGCATTTCTCTTCCCTGGCTTGAGATAGCTTTGACAACCTATAATCATACAGAAATCATTATTTGACAATTTCCACTCATAAAGCTCTGGTCTTCATTCCACAGCTCTGCAAACACTTTCAGAAGCCGTTAGTATGCAGGTCCCCTACTATTACTGTTATCATGCTGCACTGTAAGCGGTGTTTGAAACGCCCAATTCATGCCTGCTGGAGGAGAGCAGCCATTTATCTTAATGTTTTACAGGTGTAAACAGTTAACCAAGGTAACAGCCCTCAGCACCAGAGGGGTGTTTGTCAATCCTAGCAACTACACACACACACAGAAACACAAGGCATCAGCACCAAATGGCCAGAGACATGCCATGTATTATTTAGGAAAGGCATGAGGTAAAAGGTAAAAACATGGAACAAATGGAAGGTACACATCAGATATTCTTTTTTATTATTGCTATACCAGATGTCAGTATATTCCAATGCCGCCAAGGCAGATTCCTGTACATTCAAATGATGAGTGTCAGATATTTTTTAAGCACTTAGCAGCAGGAACATCAAATCAACATGAATGCATCTGTGGACAAAGAGGTATGCCAAACCTGCTAATCCAATGCTGAAATTGGAAAATTCCCACATCCCCATGTGAAAATTCTACATTCATCTTGCCTGTCCTAAGTATTCTGACCACTGTAGATGGTCCAAAAGCTGCTGGTTGGAGTTTTTCATTTAAAAAAAAAAAAAAAAAAAAAAAAAAAAGGATGCTCTTGTACCTAGCTGGCCATTTTTCAAGGGATCTCGTGTGCTTAGGGCTGGGGAAACTTCAGCTGCACGGTAAATAAAATGCCAAGGAGTCACCGTGCAGTATTTGGCATCCAAGCGGCCAAGAACAACACAAATTTTCTGAGTCTGCCTTTGACTCAGTGCACTGCTGCAGGCTATGTGACGTTGGTGGCGTGTTCATAAAACATAAAAGAAACCTTGAGACATGCCCTTGGAGGAACTAGCACCAAATATCTTACTGCACTGTCTAGATATTTACACCCATAAGGGACAAGCAGTTTTTAGTATTAGCTTTAGAAATGTCTGTTCCATTTTATCTTGAACGCAGAGACATCTACTGGTCAAAGACGGTACCTCGACTCATTAAAGTGGCCCATTTCATCACATAACGACTTACTTTGTTGTCTGCGGAGCTGCATAACAACAAAATGCCAAATCATAAATGGATGGCAGCGAGGGTGAGGTTTTCAAAGTCCGTTTAAATATTGACACCTGAGGGAAATGTACGTTTGCTCGCCCCAGGATTCAAAAGTCGAGCGCCGCCAAAGCCAAGAATAAAGATGGAATTCATTGCAGCTGACATCAAAGAATGAAAAAAAGGAGGAGAAGGGAGACGCCACTTAGTGGGTAGTTGTCAACTTAATCCTCGCTGAGTCCACATGAATATGGTGTGAGACCTTGCCGGATCAAAGCAGCAGAGGACTCTGAAATTAAGAAATGGATGCTGCAGGATTATTTTTGGAGCGCTTCAATCCTTCACCACACACAGCATAATTAGGAACTTTCCGTGACTCGCTCAAGGGCATTTTAACAGGGTTGGCTAATGTGGACCGGATGGAACTGGTGACCTTCTGAATACGGATTAGGATATGCGATGGCTCTCACTATGCTGTCTTCTCTGCTTTGGCTCCCTAATGGTGGAATGACCTTCCCAGTCTGGTCAGAACAGCAGGGCTACTCTGCTTGTGCTGTTGTGGTCTGAAAAATCATTCTCAAACAAAAAAAAAAAACATGCCCCACATCTCTCTACTTAGAGCTTATTCTATTTCTTTTCCTTATTCTATTTCTTTAAGAATATTGTAAGGCCATGAAGACTTCCTCATTTTGGTAACGCGTCAATTTTTGTCAACTCACTCTAAGTCACTCTGGAGAGGAACATCTTCTGAATGTCCAGAGTATGACTGTGAATGGTGTTTTCTGCAAACACTAGGCTGCCCCCTGCTGAGCAGAGGAGGGTTGTGCCGCTGCGGTCTCTTACCTGGAAAGCATTGCTGGCAAAGCCCAGGCCCAGCTGTCTGCACACCACCATGGCCTCCATGGTTCCCCAGCCGTCGCTGCACACCGTCCCCCAAACCAGAGAGCCGTTCCTCTCCACCAGCACCTCCACTCGGCCCTCGTACGGGTTACGACCTCCACTCAGACGCAGCTACATGAACATAAACCCAACACAGACGTGGACTTAAACCACGAAAAAAAGCAAGAAAGCAACTATAATGATCGTGGTGGAGAAACATGGTGACAAATTAAACAAAATGTGGGAATATTTGCAAATCAAATGTGTAAATTTAGTTACTTAAACAACATATTTTTAAATGCAATTGCACTTGTAAAGAGTCATCAAGGCAGCTGCTATTAAGTTTTATAAACTTTTTCCACTGTGGTCCTTGATGTTACGAGGCCAGCAGTGGTGAGATGATGGCGGCATGCGACGCATGGTGCATTGCATAAACAACACAGAAATTCCTTCATATCAATAGAAATAATTTTGGTCATCAACAGCACATTTAAGTACTTAAATACAGATATAAATATTTGTAAAACACCCAGTCCACAACACAGCAGTGGTATAGTATTTAGATCTTATTCTGTTGTACTTAGATCTTATTCTTTATTTTTTATTTATTTAATCTGTAATCTGTGGATACTGCTGAAAAACTGCAAATTTCCTTCGGGATGAATAAAGTATCTATCTACCTATCTATCTATCTAGTACAAGATGAGAGGATATTTTTTTGAGCCTTGTGGCGTTACCGTCATAGGCCAGTATTGAGACCGTGTTCCATCACGCTGTCTTGCCAGCCAAAAAAATCAAAATATCTTCTTTTCATTGCTACATACACCACAGCCACTGCCAACGTCTATCACTGCTGCCATTCCAGGATGTGTCCACTGGCCTGCTCTTGTGCCCTTTTGTCTGTGTTTTTCGAAGTTTACTGCCAGCCGAGTCCCCAGTTAGCCCTGACTTAACTGTGATTTCACACATGCAAATTAGAATGTGGAATATTGCCTCTCTTATACCAGGGCTAAGTAAACCCCGCTCCAGAGCAGTTTATCCCTGATTTTCTGGGGATATACCCAAAATGTCAGGGTTAAGGTCTGCAGTGTGATTTGAGATCAGAATGAAGAATAGAACAGCAACAGAATGTTTGTTGTCCAATCAAAACTGTGCTACTACAAAGTGTTCTAAGGACATTGACCCTGGGCTTTGATTTTCAAGAGTGAATCCTGACACCAGAGCTACCTTGGTTGGGTTAAGGATTAGCTCTAGGCTTGGGTTAGCCATGCAAAATCCCACTCTGATCAGTTTATTTTGTAGTACTTGTCGATACTCATGTACATGATGTGTAAAATGGGCTCACACGCACTCACATTACCAGATCTCTCTATGTGCAGGAAGTGTCTATCAAATAAATTCAGTTTACATAATGTAGATTATTGTAACTATGTGCATGCGATGATTCGTGGCCATGAAAACAGAAGGAACAGCTGGCTGTGTGTGTAGGAGGGAGTATTAGCGTTTGCATTTGGAATGTGCAGTATTTGTGAACATGTTGCAGTGTTTTATTTAAGCGAGCCTGAGACTCACTCTCTCCTCGAAGCCCATAGCAGGGACGTTGCATCTGACAGCTGCATCCTCCTCGTGGCTGCAACCAAGAGACTCCTTGTTGAAGAAACACTCTGTGATAGACTTCTCGAACCCAGAGCACTCCACCTCATTCATATGCACCGGGCCCATACCTTGAAAAAAAACACACAAAAAGACATTTTTGGACAGGCCTGCCAGGAGTGAAACAGAGACGTGAAAGCAACTTTGAGAGGTAATAGTGGTTTTGGGAAAATATCCATGTTGAAGACGCAGAATGAAGCCAGTGGAGGATTCAACAGGAGTTGCAGGGATAAATGGTAATCCACATCAGTATGCATATTCATATCTGCTCCGAGCTATGAAGACATGCCCTTAATTGCTTTTGTCTTCCTGTTGTGAATACTTTTATATTCCTTACATGGCTTTAATTCCTTTGGATGATGTTTTGTTTCACTGCTTTTTTACTCTGTTGTGAACTGCTTTGTCCTGTGTTTTAAAAAGTACATTATTATTATTATTATTATTATTATTACCACATGATTTTTTTTTCTTCTGTCAGAACACAGTGTTACTGAGAACTGTTGACAGGAAACCATGAAGAAGAATGATGAATTTTCCAAATGGGACTCAATGGCATTTGCTGTGTGTCTCAACTGTTTCCATGTCCAATGCGCCATTATTTTGGAATGTACTACATCTCAGTGTGAACTCTCATTGGGGATGTGAGGTGGAAAATATTTCCTATGCAGAAATGCCATGCAGTGTGGAATTCTTTCTACCAGTTATGGAAGGTTAGGCAAACGTCTAATTAAAGGAAAACCGACCATTTTCCTCAGTATATCCTGATAACAGGTGAGCTGAGGCTTTAAAACCTTTTATAACAAGGTTACAAGATTTCTGCTGAGTGTGGAGTTAGAGGCGGGCCATTGACGCATTCAGTGTGTGTGTGTGTGTGTGTGTGTGTGTGTGTGTGTGTGTGTGTGTGTGTGTGTGTACCATTTTCAAAAAGTGACAAACTCTCAGACAAAATGGTAATGATACATACATTGGATCATCACTGTATTATTGCCTGCTAGTTATCAAAGTGTATGTTTGCTTGTAGTACTGAGCAATTACTGCTGATTGTCATTATTCTTTAGTTATAGTTTCTCTCTGCCTAGACTAGAGTGACTCAATGTCCCCCGCCGATATTATGCTTTGTCCCTGTCTAGCACTGTCCACTGTCCCTGGACCCCCTATCCAGACAGCATTGGTATTACCCGGGTGGGTTTTTATGATCTGTAATTTTTTATTTTTGAAGATCACAAAAGCAAGTTGGCAGTAATCATGAGACCCCCCACACTGCCCTTGTTGCAATTATTTTTTTTATTGTTTATTGCAGCTTGAAGGTTGGGGACATTTTGCTCTGTTGGTGGCACTGTGATTGGGCCAATTAGTTTCACTTTGAAGACACTGGGAATCAAAATAAAAACACATCATTCCCCAGTCCCCGATTGGAGTTACGCACTCATCAATTTGACCTAGCATTGCCTGAGATATTGAGATGCAGACTAGGGCCCTGTGGGCGACGATGTGGTCAGCTTTATATTCAAAATGCTGGACCTCGGTGTCAAAACCCATCATCCCCCCCAAAAAAAGGTTTTGTCCAAAACAGAATCTCAGAAAACAGATACATGGAGCCCAGTCCATAAGTTCAAAATTAAGGGTATAGCACATAAAGAACTTGTGTTACAGGAAGTGTTAGGTTTTGTTTGTAACTGCTGTCACAGTCGGTTAGACTGAAGGTGAACTATGTGTGTGGCAAATGGGATGCTGCTGTGGAAAAGGGAAGTCACATCTTTTCCTCTGTTAAATAAATTGCGAGTGCTTCAGCACTGGAAGACACCTCCTTAATGTACAGACAAGTTAAAAAGGCCAATTAAGTACTGCCGGGAGGACAACTGGAAACTAGGTGTGTTAGCAGCCTCAGGCCTGGATTGCTAATGGACTTGTATCTCCAGTTCAGACTGAATGGAGATCGGGCCTGTCTGGCTGTTTCAACGGGGTTAGTCTTGCAGTTTTGGTACACCGCACATCAATGATTTGAATGCAGTCTGGACAGAGTAAAGCCAATGTATTACTTTATTTTGCCCATAACTGATTAATGGGACTTATCATTTCTGTCAGATTCTGGAACTGTGTTGAATATCTGTCAGCCAACCAACAGATTTGCTCCCAAAAATCTGGCCACTTCAGTTTGGATGCTCACAGCCAGCAAGCAAGGACCTACCACGAAGATAGTTCTCATTTAAAAAAAAAAAAAAAAAAAAAAAAAAAAAACAAGAAATAAAGATGAGTTTCAGGTGATGCTGTTCTTTCCAAAAAAAAAAAAAAAATCTATCTATACATGTGCGTCTGGATTATAACAGTCATTACGCGTCTCACAGCGGTCTAACGTTCCCTCGTAGTGGGTGAACAATCCAACACTTGGTGAATTCTGCTTCAGGTACATGAGTTTGTGCTGTGTTCACAGCTTCCCGCTCAGTGCAACTCCTTTTCCACTTAGCTAAACCACATGCACCATCAGGCGCCTGGGGTTCACGTTGCTCTGGTCATTTGGACTGTGAACTGAGGCGAAGGGAAGGGCAGTATGACTGTGAAATGTTTGGGATATCTTCCTACCTAAGCATTTGCTTAGCAGATGTACTCTTGCTACACAATCATAACCTTTCATCCCATGCCATGTAGACTCTGTATATCAGAGGTTGTTCCAGCAGTGAAGTCTGTAATTCTGAGCTCATTGGCATGTGTGTGTTCCAGATCCATCGGGCCAGTCTGTCCATGCCTTTGAAAGTTTCTGCACAGGCTGAATCTCACATACATCATTTGTCCATCCTTCTCTTTCTCTTGGGGGATGCGCAAACATAAAATACTATAATGCTCTTTACT
Organism: Myripristis murdjan; assembly: GCF_902150065.1. NCBI lineage: Eukaryota > Metazoa > Chordata > Actinopteri > Holocentriformes > Holocentridae > Myripristis > Myripristis murdjan. The sequence goes on from NC_043988.1 coordinate 5,831,799, forward strand.
CTTACATCAGCCACATTCATTCAAACACATCAAACATTACGCCTGCTTACCTGAGTATCAAGTCTCTCTCAGTCATCCCAAATTATGTTAAAAATAAATGAGTGTGTTCTCTGTTAAAGCACATCAAAACGCTCTGAGGACACTGGGCTGTGATGATGTAACATCCACTATGAACGCTTCCCACAAGATGTGGCAGATTTTGAATGAAACATGACAGGTTTTGTTCCAAAATAAGATATCCTCCAGTTAATAACAAGCTTTAGTTCAAAATGATCAACAGCACAAAATAAAAATAAATTATTCTGGGTGCTAGGTAGCTTTGTTTGACCATAACACCTCACTCAGTGATATTAAAATCTTAAGAGAATCAAAATGGATATCGCGTTTTGGGATAAAACCTCATGTTTCCAGTATGGTTGATGGTGAGGGGTGGCAGTAACCTGGGAAACGAGACAAGTGCACTTGTGACTTGTCACTGTTGAATCCCCATGGGAAACTATGAGTGGGGAAAGTGAAAGAGGAATGGACTATTATCAAGGTGCCTTAGAGAAAAGTACTTAACCCTCCAACTACTTGGTTTAGTGAATATGATGTTGATGTGAGGCAGGGTGGGGCAGGAAAACAGTCAGTTGACTTTCCCTGGACAAATAAAGATAGAAATATACATAAAAATGGTGTACCTTGTCCAAGCTGGCCTCCAGACAGGGCCTCTTTGGCGGTACCGAAGCCCAGCTCTCGACACACCACGGTGGCTGACATTAGATTCCAGTTGTCATCACATATGGTGCCCCACTCGCCGTTCTTCAACACCTCCACCCTGCCCTCGCCCACGATGGCCCCACCACGAAGACGGACCAACGGTTGCTGAAGGGGAACAGAGACAGAGATCACTGTAAAGGCTGCAATGTACAAATACGAAACCACAGATTTAGGTCATTCTAGTTCAAGTAAGCCATCTTCCAAAAATAATATAGTCAGCTGAAGGCTTGCAACCTCAAACTGTTCTCTGGGAGGCAACAGACTGGGCGGCTCTGTGTTTATAGTGCATGCTACTTATGTGGTTCTCCTGTTAACTGTTTAGATATATTGGAAGTGTTTAATTTTACAAGTAAACACATTAGTAGCATGGTTTAATCTGATTTACAACCATTTGTATTCACAAAGCACGGTCCAGATATGATTTTGTGTGGGCTTTGGAACCAGGAACAGGACTTTCCACCAACTATATGCCTCTGCCAAATGCTGGTATTAACTTTTTTTTTTTTTTTTTTTTTTTTTTTTGGAAAAAAATCATAAATTGAAAAACATAACATTTTCTCTTACAAAAATTATCAAAAAAAAAAAGTTGGCAAAATTAAAAAAAACTAATAGTAAATGGACTGTGAATATTACAGGATACTGAAATTTAATGATTTCCATCATGATGGTTATATTGTATTTTGAAATATAACTCTTAATATACAGCATGATTAAAGTGTATGCTAACACTGAAGATGTCCAATACCAACTAAACTATGAAGCCTTCAGCACTGCATAATAATGGTGAATGTTTGCATCCTGTTCATGAAGGCGTACTAGTTATTAAGTTATTAAAAAGTTAGATGTTCAGTTAAGATACTACTGTAACTGTTCTAAAAAATATATATATATATTAAAATAAATAAATAAATAAATAAATTGGTAACCTATAACCGACAAGTTCAACATACTGAGAATATGTAAATTGGAAAAGTATGAATAAATAAATAAATCAAAACAATATGAGGATGAGCAAAATAACAGCAATAGAACAAAACTCTGCAGGATGTGAAAATCAACAAAAAAGTGTGAAATAAATAAAAAAAAAAAAGCAAACATAAATACAAAAATACATAAATGGGAAATGCAATAGATAAGAAATGAGAGAACAGGAAATTATGTGGAAAATGTGAGAGGATATAGAGGATATATAACGTGCAAATTTTAAAGCAAAAGTTTTTTTTTTTTAAGTATTTTTGATCTTTTTCATGTGATAAGAGAGGACATGTTGACTTTTTCTCACATGGTGAATATCTCGTTTCAGAATGCAACTCTTCAAACTCCTGTGCTGTTTGCTGGAGATGCAGTGAGAGGATCTGTGCTGTCAGCACGGCCACACCCAGCCCAGCACTAAGCTGTGGAACGTGACAGAGAGCAGGCAGCTCATACCTCACATCGGGACATGTGGATGGACTCAGAGACAAACTCCTGCCAGCTTACTGGAGCTGTCACTGGGGAAAAAAACACCTTGAAACTGCCTTTATGGTGTTTTTTTTTTCTCTTTTTAGTTGAATTCAGAGTTTCCATGGTCATTTGTGGGCTGAATGGTGGGTTGAGTTCATAACCGCTGAGTTCCTGGGAGCCATGAAGAAGCCATTGTAAAACCTCCATGGGTGTCAGTGAGAAAATCAGCATTCTTGTCTTGTCATGTCAGTCTTTATTGATTCCAATAGCAAAATACCTTCTTTTTCCTTAGTCACCCTCCAGGGAGATCAGCCTCAGAACAGCAACAGCTGGTTGGGATTCAAGCCCACTCATTAAAGATGTGTGTAAACAAGACACCATATGACCAGAACGACCACATCGTGTTATTCACTAATGGTGTGCAGTGATGGAACACTGCCTTGCAGCGCCGGACAAAAAAACAGGCCATGTTTTATTTGAAAGGAAGCTTCCGATCACCTCGGTACCTAGTTAGGAACATTGCTTATTAGAAACCTTATATAACCCCCAGGTAACTATGCAGCCCAACACTTGACCTAAGTTCAACCCTATTCAGCCTGAAATGTGAAAAACAATTTTTCAAAACTATGATAAAAAACACCGTTTTCCTTCTTACACAGCTTTTTCACTATCATTCACTCAACAGTGTCAAGTCTTTTCAATACACTGGCAGAAAAAAGTACATAGTGAAATTACTAAATAAGTATGTTGAATATATTGCTACTTCTTTTACCATTTTCTCTTGACATTTCTATTGTATGATGGTGACATCTTTTTTCTATTATTGACAGGACAAGGAGGTATGCACATGATATATATATATATACATATTTTTTTTTTTTTTTACAATTATTACCCAGCACTAATTCCACAATTAAATCTTGGCATTTTGTGCAGAGTATCCTAAAATATTTTTAAATACTCGCCATAAAATATTCGCCCATGGAAAATTACATTGATTAATTAATGAATCAGTTTTTCTGCAAAAAACAAAACTAAAAAATTAGGTAAAATGCAGTCCCTCTGTTTATTATGCTGATTCAATGCACACCTCCATGGAGCACTGAATAGTGATGCTGAGCTCAGCTGAGACATGCTCACCGGCAGGTGGACTTATTTGACCGCCTCACGACAATTCTAGGTAATGCACTACACAAAGGAAATGGCACACATTTGCCTCTAAAGCCTACAGCATCAAATCTGATACACATTATTTCAGTGGCATTACAATATGATTAAAACATAATGATCTGAAACTACAACAAGCACGCCTGACAAACTCGTTATTTGCAACACCAATTCTCACAAATTACTGCGGTGCATAAGACCGTTTGAAAGATGGTGTGAAGAATTTGTGCAATGAGTTTGTCCATTTGGACAAACTTGCTATTATTGCTGCAAGACACCAGCAGCACAGCCAGCAAGTCAAGAGGATTTTCATCCTATATTCTCAGATCAGACCAGAAAACACTCCAATTATAAATGGGCTTTAGGGGGCTGAGGGTGCCAGCTTTGGTGAATTAGTCTTGCAGCTGAAGCTATTTGCTCTTGCACTTGGTGATGAAGGGGGCCATTTGCTGGACAATACTCTTTTTAGGGGCTTGTTTGCATCACAGCACTTAGTTCAAGTACATGACATGTAAAAAAAAAAAAAAAAGAAATTGCAAAATTGCCCTCATAATGCAATCTTGGACATCATTGTCTTGTTCAAGGACACTTCAGAAGGGTTTGCAGGCTGTCTCCAACTGGATTTTTGGTTTCTTTCACCACTACTTCACTCTGCCACCCAAGCTTACTTTGTGGAAAATATATGTTGCTCTCAGAACAGACGTTTTTCATCTGGCGACAGCGTTTCCTTCCTCCCTCTCTCCCAAGAGATTTTCACTGTATCTGCATCAGTCGTGTCCCTCCCACAAACCTAGAGATGATGATTAATCATTTTGATGAGAAACATCCAAAGCGTGAGCAGCTGCCTGGTTCACAGAGGGGCGTTGAGGACTGAATGTCAATGTTGGCCAATGTGTCTAACCAAAACATTTCATCACCCACCCTCTAGATTAAAGTCACTGAACTGGACGGAAGAGAGTTCAACCAAGGCACTCATTTCTTTTGTGAACTTTGTTTACCATTTCAGTTTGTAGACCTCTTTGGTGGACTTAGGAAATATTTCTCATCACTGACAGCAGACAGCCTGTTTAAAAACCTGCACAGAGCCTACTAATTAGTAAGATTGTTCAAGACGCTGAATATAAATACTTCATTAAGACAGTTATTTTAGTATATCAGTGCATCGAAAATGCCAGTTTATTAAATTATTTTGAATGTCTTGCTGAGTAATGGTCAGAAAAGTTGGAAAGAATGAAAAACTTTCCATGGGTCTCTACAAGTGAGTGTAAAATTAATCATGGAAAAAAATGTGACAATACTGGTGTGCCGATGCTTTGGCTTCAGAATGATCTGGATGCAGTGTGATGAAACTGTCATGCATTGGAAAAAGTAGGAATTAATTATTTTGTGAAGATTTTACTGACTTTTATGTACTGTTGTTCGTTTGGCTTATGATGATCAGTGACTGGAGGTCAAGGTTTAACCACATTTTTATTTACCACATCTCCAGCCATGCTATACTCTGCTATTAGTCTAATAGCACTTACAGTGAGGATTGCAGATGTAGTGAATGAACAGTTTTTTGGAGGTGATGAGTGATGGGTCCATGGCGACCTACCTCTTGTCGAAAGGCCTTCCTGAATCCAGCCATGGGAGACGGGGAAAAGGCTCTGCCAGGAACGCAGCTCACCACCACAGGCATACCTCCATTGCAGGTCCCATTGGTCTTCTTCGATAAAATCTCACCCAGTTTACAGCCAGACAGGTGGGCCTCATTACCAGTGCAGTTGATAGAGTAGTCCCAGTATGTGGGCTTCTTCCTGCGAGCAAACATCCTGGAAAAGGGAGTAAAGGGAGCGGGAGGATAAGCAAAGTCTTTGTGGATGTAAGGTCGGTTTTTATTGACGGTATAGACCTTATTGAGTCATTCCTATGTTCTAGATTGCCCAGATTTAACCCTTTGGCGCATAGCGGTCACTCCAGTGGACAGCTGTTTAAAAGTCATTTTCTCCTAAATGCAATGGTTTCTATGGTGGAATTGCGTATCAGCTGTTAGAATGCTCTCTGCTGCTCCCCTCCATTGAGGTTTATGCAGAGACTGTCAATTCTTGTTGCTGGAAACATATTAATACTAGTATCATGACATGGTAATACCAGTCCTGCATCCTTAAAGAAGTATGGAGACTCACAAAAGAGTTCATGCCCTAAGAAGAGTAAAAACACATAAGAAAAAAATCTTGACTCAGGCTTTCATAATTCATGCATCAAAGGATTAAATGACAGATAATGGGAACATGACAAAGGCTCCTATGTTCCCAGGGTCCTACATTCCCAGGGCCCTATGTTTCCCAGCTTTATATGGACATAATGGGAACCTGAAAAAGATGTTCCCCAGCTCTGTATTTGGGGATACGGTTAGGGTTAGGTGTTAAAGTTTGTGTTAACATGTGTTAACCTTGTTAACTAGGGAACATAGGACCCTAGAAACAGAGGATCGGGGAACATAGGACCCTGGAAACATTGAACCTTGAGAACACAGGACCCTGGGAACATAGGATTTTGAGAACTTAGGACCCTGGGAACATAGATACACTCCCAACCTTATTGTTCCAGTTGTTCCTTTGAGGTAAGTGTTGGAGGTATGTAAGATGTACTGTATGCAAATGTTGTGTTGAGGAAATGCTAGTTTTAGAGGGTCTACGGCAGTCTTCCAGGGCCAGTTTCCCACCTTGAATGTTGGTCACCAAATTGGCCACCATGTGAATATGGTCAGTTCAGTAGACAGGTGGAGACTCCTACATGAGTCTCCTATAGGACTGTGGTCACAGAGGTATAGAACATTATGAGCTTTGAGTCATTTGAAGACTGTTGGTGACAAAATATTTCTCTTTCTGAAGTGTAGAATCATCTGCTTTTGAAATGAAGACTGAGGAATTCACTTTGGTCCAAACAGATGCGATGCTTTCCATGTGTAAAAATCTGAAAATGACTGAGAAACAAAGATGTTCTGGGAGAATTGGTTAAAATGTCTGGACTTGTTTTTAGCCCAGCATTTTGAGTGCACATGGCAATCCATGCTAGCCTTGGTTATTATCAGTAATTGCTACATATGAACTTCATTTTGCGAGGGATGTAACAAAGTGAGGTTAATGTCTCAGGCCTGCTGGGTTACTAATCCCTTCCTCTCCATTTAAGAGTCAGACTGTATTATGGGTTTAATGAGCCTTACTAGCAAAATGGCATGTCCTCTCGTCCTTGTATGACCTGTCTGAGGTGTACATGAAAAACTGATTAAGCTGGAGATAGACAGCATTTGTTTTTCAGTCTGGACCTCAAGACAGGAGCGCTGCAAACTGGAAACTATCCAGAGCTAATGTTTTAAGCCACTGCCAGAGGACGGGCATCGCTATCTCCTTAAATGCCCTTCCAACAGAGAAGTGATAAAAATCAGTGTTGTTCAAAGTGAGCAGTGACTGAATAAATTGACAGTCTGAGAAGCTGTGAAAAAAAGGCTTTTTGCAAAAATCCTTTAAACTAGCTGAAGATGCAGCTGCACATGTCCTCTAAAGCTGTGGGTTGTTGTTACCGCTGGTCAACTCGAAAGTTACCTAGCCCTGATGCTGACTTTCTGTTTCAAATTAAAAGCAATGCACACCAGGGTGAAACTGGGCCTTTTACATGTCAGTGTTAATAGATAATTATTGTAGAAGTAATTCATATTTCACTGGTTGCCCAAGGCAGTGGTTTTCAATCAGGGGGTCAGATTATCATTTTTTCATTTCATTTCATTTCACTCTTTTTTGTCTGTTTTTGTGTGAAATACTGAATAGTTTTGAAACTCAAGGCCTCCTCTGATAATGAAGCGCATGCATCAACTCGAAAAGGTGGTCCTTCTTGAGGTGGAGTGTTCACCCCTCTGCATGTGCAGCCCACAACAGGGGGTGGGCATTGCTTTGTTTTAAAGGCTCACAAGCCAAAGGGAGCCACTGGTCTAAGGGAAGCTCTTGACCTGCATTGATTCTAATGTAACGTTTTGTAATTGCTGGTATTAAAACTAATAACACTCAAGGGGAAACGCTAAGTAGTGGTTAGATTTAAATCTACAACAGCACCAGTCAAACTCTAGTGCAGCCATACACACATCACAGAGAGCCATGAGTGCCTCCTATTCAAAAAGACTTTAAATACAAGTCCTGTGGTCTCAATGGGACTCTGAATAAAACAGCAGCACAGACGCAAGCCCAGGATTATGACAGAACGGCAGCAGCTCTTGGATGGGGACCATGCCAGCTCGAAGGACAGCCTGTAAAAACAGACTGCAAGTTTCGTAAGTCCAAAGCAGGGGAGAAGGGACACGTCGATGGAAAATAGAAAGCCGTCCCACTCTACTGTGGTTACTAAAGCAGAGGAAACGTCCCAGCCGGCCAGACAGTAAATTCAAGGTTAACTTCAGCAATGCGAGTGTTATGGCTCGCCATGGTTAACCTGCGGCTATATGACCACGGGCTACCTCATGTAAGAAAGAATCAGATCCCTCATTAGCCGCTAGTCCATTACAGCTGCTTTGTGGAATGCAGTGATCTGGGAGGCAGGTTGGGTTTCAGCAGCCAGGCTTGTGATGGGAAGCATGTAATCCACGTATAGGAAGACGTTCCATTTCAGCTTGTCGTTATAGATTCCATGAGACATGTACCTCGAAGACAGGAAATTTTAGGTCATGGCCCCCGATGAGCTGACAAAGAATTCTCAAGTTTTGAGTATCGCCTTGAGGTCGGAAAAATAACCCGCCACAAACTCGCATAATTTCCACTACGGAGCTTGACAGCCCACGGTAGAGTTCAGATGTCAAGGTTTCATTTCCAGCAGACTGACATGATCCTGTTTAAGGCATGTTACTGACCTGCCCCGACAGAGCTGTAGCCATGCAGATTTGACCTTCACAGACAATTAATGAGCTGCTGGACCTGACCATGCTCAAAAAGTAGACATTAAGTTAAGAGCTCATGACTGTGGGAGTATAAGGTTCTCTCTGCATCCAGGGTGGCTTTAGGAATACTGTATTTAAGTTCCCAAATCCCATAAAGTATGACTAATACAGCTCTTTTTAAAAATGTTTACCCACTTACAATTTAGCCATACATAAATATGTTTGCAAAATGTATTGTTGAAAATTTTTACCCACTTGGAACCTTAGAAATCCAAGATCACAGTCCTGTAAACATGTAGTCTTGCTCCATGCTGACATAATAAGTCTGACTATAGTTGGAACTTAGCCAGATCTTTCGCTTCACTCAGGTCACTTCAGTTTAGTGATGCACCAACACAGGATGACAGGTTACTGCTGAAGATGCAGGTACAACTTTGTCGGTGTGTAAAGAGATGGGGAAAAACAGATCGGACTTGACTGTCTGCCAGTTCTGGAGAGAAAGAAGGCTTTGCCATTACCACATAAAGCACCCGCCGAGTCGCAACTTTCATTTGGTGCACGGAGTCCTAAAAAAACACCTTGCAATACAGAATAAGTGGAACCCGAGGGAGTCAAACTTTAAAAGCTACACACGACCACACATACAGGGACACTCACTTGTAGACTCTGGCATTGTACTTCCTCTCTCCCGGGAAGCCAAACATGCCACAGATGACCCTGCTGTTCAGCTGGCTCCACTCGTTGTTGCAGATCTGCTTCCATTTGCCGCCATCCTTGACCTCCACGTAGCCCTCCGTCACGGGGATCCGCTTACGGTACGTTGACAGGATGGCCCGTATGCGCACGTCTTCAACTTGAATATTGAGATTCTGTCAGCAAGAAAATAAGGAGCAGTACCAGGTTAGAAGTCTGGAGGGAGGTACTTTTCAACACACACCCTTTTGTACACTATATGTGTATGAATATTCTTCAAAAAGACGTCTTTGTCATAACCGAGAAAACAGCCTCATTTTTGGATTGACATCCATGTATTTCTGAAAAATTCATTACTACCATTATTTCAATTTTTTATTTAAATGTGTATTGTTTATTGGAATACTATAAGGAAATATGGAAAATATTTAAATATTGTTTTGGGCCTGTTTCACTTTTTTCCACATATGTAGACGTGAAAATGCATTCGTTTTGCATGGTGTCATGGAAGACCTTGTGTTCACATCCTTTACGGACTGACTTCCACGTTGCAAAGGGCCAACAGGCTATACATCACATCTGTCTGGAATGTGCATTTCCCGTGTTATGTAATGTGCAATCAAACACCATAACCCTCCCACAAGTCCAAACTGCAACCACAGCCGCTGCGCTCAGCATGCACCGCTAGTAAACCTCCAGTTTACCCAAACATTTTTACAGTGAATCACCTCATTAATACCAAATATCTTGACCGCCTGCCCTGCAACTGTTTTGGAGCTGGAAGTCTCAAAATGGTTTCCATGGTAACCCATGCAAAATGTTTTCAGGGGTGCTGCTGGAAGGCAGTCGGTAGAGGAAAACACACAAACACAGCATTGTGAGGGCACGTGCAGTGGGAGGCCTTTAAACCCACTACCTTTTTTTTTTTTTCCCCAAACGTTCCAACTGGCCTTCATGCACATAGAGAAAAACTCTTTCATAGCTGACAACTGCCTTAACAGGCCGACATTTTTTCTTTTCTTGTTTTTTTTAAACGGTCCCTGCAAAAGAAAAACGCGCCATGATCTTGGGAGATTGTCCGGAGCTTAGTGATGATAACATAAAAGACCAAAATCATCCCATCATTGCCTCCAGTCGCCCATGTGTTTATACACCACATTGAGTAACAGCAGGAACTGGCCTTATCCAAAGTAAGAGGACTGAAATGTCAGTGTTGTGTGTGTGTATGCACATGAGTGTTTTCTTAAATGATAGCTCACCCATTTTGTAAAATGTGATATTATTTCTCTGCCCCCCAGCTGTTCTGTAGGACAGTGGTGCTGCTATCTTCCTCTCAGTATCTGCTGGATACTGGCTGGATGCTCCACATGCTAACTGTGCTAACTGTAACCTTGACATCACTTTACAATGTTGCTTTCCAAAACTATGACATGCATCCAGCATCCAGCCAGTATCCAGCACTCAGTAACACTGAGAGGAAGAATGATATCACATTTTACAAAACAGTGAACTATCCCTTTAAACATATATTAACTCAACATGTATTTTTGAAACTATTTCAGGTGAGCATCCATGTATTCATCCACTGTGTAGTAGTATTTGCATCCTATAAAAAAGGAAAGTAGTCACTGCTAGTTCAAAAAAAAAACTTTGTGCTGCTATATTTCTTCAATCTGTGTATTCAAAAGCTCTTATCAAGGGTTAGTATAGTTTTATTTATTTGACTTATCATTTTAAAATAGACAGTGGATGGTTATAGTTCACTGTCTGTGATATGATAATCCTTTAATGTCAGATCAAGTCTGATTTTTTTCTTGCATTACAGTAGCTCCATTTGTAACATCGCAAAAAGGCAAAAAAATTAAGATAAAATGCAAGCATACATTTAGCCTAACCACACACATAACATAACATAGTCACCCCTTGTCTTTTTTAAAGTGAGATGTCAAATAAATAAACTAATCCTTGATAAGAGCCTCTCACTAGCACATCAATACATGCACAGAAGAGCTGAGTTTATAAACTCTTGTTAATCTGAACACATCCTCGGAGCGTCTGCGTGTAATTCGATCAATACTAGCTCGCAGGGCTCAGTGTCAGGCTGTCAAAAACGGACTCAGAGACTTTCCTCTCTAACTCTTTGCAGGGATTAAATAAACAGTTTTCTCTCCCATAGACCAAACCCACATTCTTGTGCTACGTGACAGTGCCGGCTGAGGGGAGGGAGCTCAGTCTGGCTGGGGGGATTGTGTCGTTTCGCTCAGCAGATGGGGCGCTACAGACGCATATCATATTGAGCCAAAACAACGCACAGCCCTAGACATCAAATAATGAAAAGGGAGGGTTTCCTAAATTGGCATTTCCTCCAGGAAAGGGCAGATGCCACCACAGGAAAAAAAAAAAAAAAAAAACAGCATCAGTCTCTCTCTGGACTATTTTCTCCTAAAGATAACCACATTACCCATTCTGGTCAGAAGCGGGGAGGTCCGAATTGAAGAGGATGTAAAACTGAATATGGGCTGAAATCATGGAACATAGTAATGACAGGAGACGCGGTGAAAATGACGTTGTCTGGAAATAATGTACATGTTCCGGTAGCAGACATGCAAAAAAACAAGTCAGAGCCAAAAGGAAGAGAGTTGGAAATGCGAGTCAGTCCAGATCGACTTATTACCTCCTGCGAACCAAAACAAGACAAAGATCACTGTGAACATGACTGCACTCAAAAATTCAGATTGAGTGCCTGATAAACACAGAAAAACATACTGCCTGTACCGTTTCAACCTCACAGAATGACCCCGACTCTATGTGACATAAACAATATTCCTGCCAAAATACCTCTGGCGTGCTTACGTATACATATATCTTAAACAGCCACTGCTCTGTGCTTTTACCTTTTGCGGCTCACGTGCCAACTCCTGCTCCTCTGTCTCCCTCCTGTTCACTTTAAATTCTCTTCATTTATTCCCCGTTTAGGGTTCAAATGTTCTTTACGTGCCTGTTTACTGGCAAAAGTGGCCATTGGCTTGCAGTGCGGCTGCCGAAAAGTAAAGTTTCCTAACATGTGCCTCTCTTTTTGGTGCACTCCGGGGAAGGGGCCTTTCCTGCTTTGCTTGTCTAGGAGAGGAAGATGGAGCAGATGGAAAAGCTATTAGGGGGATGAGTTGTTCTGAGGAGGTGAAAAGGCCCTGGCCCTGCTGCAACGCACCGCTTTACTCACAAAGAATACTCTCAAGCTTGCTACACATTTTCTGGTGGAAAACTCCACGGTTTCCCCTGACCTCAAGCACCTGGAGGCAGTTATTGCATATAAAAAAAAAAAACAGCACAAAAAATCAACAATCAAAGATACAGTGGTGGGAAAACGTTTTCGGACACCCCATTCATTGTGAAATATTGCATTAAGAATCACTCTTAGGTCTTCAAGTGCAATTTCTTTTAGTTACAGTCGCAGCCAAAATACTAAACAAATCCCAAAAAAGCCATTAAAATCTTAAAATTGATTGGTTCCATAAAAATACATAAGACATTTTGAGTATTGGGTCATTTTGGTACCAGTGATGAAGGTCGTTCTTTTTATTAAAAGACACAATTTTTGTTGCCAAGCTTGGTGTCTATATAAAGCCAGCTCATCTGAAAGTTCTTCAGACACAAAAATGGCTAAAACAAGGAACCTGATGCAGGAAACACGCCTGAAGATAAAGATTCCCAGCCAGGAAGGGTACAGCTGCCGCCAGATAGCCAGGAAGTGCAGATGCAGTCCTTCAGCAGTTGGATCAACTCTGCAGAAATACAGACGAACCAACAGCTTGGAAGACAAACCAAGATCTGGGCGTCCGAGGGTTTCTTCAGCAAGAAACAACTGTATCGTGATCTGCATGTGCAGGCAAAACCGCCGAATGACATCACAGGAGCTTCAGCAGCAGTGGTCAAACCAAACTGGTGTCCAGTGTTCCACCCACACTGTACATGGCCGACTTTTAGATCATGGCTTAAGGTCCTACAAGGCTATCAAGAAGCCCCTGATCAATGAGAGACAGAGGCTAGCCCGGCGTCGTTGGGCCCAGGCACACAAGAACTGGACAGCCAGGAATTGGAAGAAGATTCTGCTAGTTTTTCAATAAACAAAAAAATATAATTGGTATTTGTTTGTATCTGTCTAATGCAGCCACACCTTTTGAAACACAAAAAAGATTTTTCCACAAATATTTCATGATAATATTTGAGATTGTGTAAAATTTTAAGGGTGTCCGAAAACTTTTTTCCACCACTGGAAAAAAGCATATTGATATATCAATCTATCTGTGTATTGAGACATACTGTCATATTTGAATAATCAAATAATAACCATGAGAACAAATACAAAAATGTTCTCTTTATAGTTTAGTTGGCTATATTATGGGTGTATTTTTACATTCCTATGATACATTTCATGGCACACTTCTATACAAGTTTTGTGTTTTATTGTGTCTTTGGGGCTTCTTCTCAGTGTGAACAAATATTGCAAAAAAAATGGTTTGTGTGTACTACACAAAATAGCCCAGGACTGAATGGAGTGAGGACAGATAAGACTGAACTGTCAAAAATAAGAGTGGAGTAAGCATGCGCATGGTTCTTATCGCTGGACCAAGTCACTGATATTTTAGTTTTGTTTTTTTTTTAATTACGATTATTTGCTATGCCACCACATTTTATAAATGAAATCCTTCAGATATGCATTTGTGAAATTCTCAAACTTCCTGAGACCAGCAAATATTTCCCCACCCTTTTAGTGACTTTTCCCCGAGTGCAAGAGGTAAATTATTTGTTTTCCACTGGAAAACACTGCATCTGTCGCATAACATCAAATTAACAGTCACAAATGGCAAGGGCAGTAGGTCTACCGACTGGGAATGACTTTAAATTCACACGAGAAAAGTAGTGATTAGCATTAAACGTGATTAGTCTTCCCATGGAAAAGAGAGTTCTGACATAACTTTTCCCTGGTCGTGTTTTGAAATAAGTATGCAGCGGGTCAAAGAGAGAATTCGGTACATGGCAGCTTAAAGTCACTGATCAGAACCAGATGAGGATTTTGTGTCGAATGTTATTCATTGGAATCACACATAAATGAGTTTCAGCATCTAGGCTTAGCTATGACAAAAATATTGGCTGCCATTATTTACGACTCAAATCTGGTTGTCCTACAGTGATTTAACGCCAGTTTGACTGCAGCCCACAAGGCATAAATAAAACTAAAACTAAAAACTTATGCTGGTGAATAAACTATAAATCAAGTCAAATGACATTTAACCACATCGAGTTAAGACTGTCCTCGACCAGAGAGTGTTTATAATTAACCAGAGAGTTTATAATTAATCACAGAGTGCTTTTACTTGACAAACACACCTTCATGCACATTACTCTTTATATCTCATTTTTATCAAGGTAAAACAAAACTTGGTGCACCCTTTAAATGTAAGGTCACCAGTTTCCTGCAACAATCCATCAGCTGTGATCTGACTTATGCTTAAGCACTAAACCCTTTCCTGCTGACTCATTCGAACTCCCTCCGGGTAAGAGCGCCATCTGACGCCGAGCATATTAGGATATAGGTTTGATTGCTTTGTACTACCAGAGTATGGAAGAAAGGCTAAGCCAGAGTGTGACATTTCTTTCAGATGACAATTAGGATTTGTCTGCGTGTCCACAGAAATTTACAAAATTTGGCCAGATTGTGACTTCATAACTCCTCCGCACAGAACAGCCCTTTAGTGTGTTTGTGCCAGCAAAAACACAAGTGCATGGACTCAGAGACATGTGGTTTCAATAGAGATCTTGAACAACTCCGTATTCCAGCAGAAATCCAAATCTGAAGAAAATAGCGACAAACTGGGCCACAGAAGCCAGTCGTCCTCGAGCAACCAAAGTGAATTCTGAGAAGCTCGTTGTTTGCAGGTATACATTTAGTGGAATTTCTTTATCCTCGTTTCCACGCCCTATTTGAACTTCGACCATGTAATTTGACAACACGCTCAATTCGTACCCCTAACCAGCACTACTTCAGACTTGAATATTCCACAAGCCACAACACAAATTAATGATTATCTGTTTCCTGAGATACTGCTAACAGAACGGAGTGAACGTCATGTGCTGCACAGAACTGTGCAATTGCTCCTTTGAAATCCATTAAAAGAGCCTTTGTTAACAAATTGGAAACAGATGTTTCGCAGGGCCATGACAAAGCGTGAAATGCCATTTGAGCTTACTTTGCAGAGAGGGCAATGATTAAACAGAAACAAACCACTTTTATATGGCATAAGAAGCTAAACTGACATCACAACATCCACTATAAAGATACGCCCACGGGGGCTTTCAGTTTCAGGACACAACGAACTGGCTAGTGTTCACAGTGCAGTCTGCTGACAGGAAAGATGACCCAATATGTTGGAGCAGCAAAGCTTATACAATAACACAACAAAAATGCAAAACCGATGTTTAGATTTGATTTATCAATGTTGTAAAATCATATGATCTAAATGGTCATCTATGTGCCAAAAACCCCAGTGGTGTGCTTGTCCCAGTAGCAGGTGGGGCCTGTATCAGTCCATCTGTCCTTCCGTCTGTGGGTTCAACACTTTACTCCAAGGCAACATATGTCAAAATGCATTGGGCAGATTGCCATGAAATTTGATGAGCACGTTCACGCTCCCCAGAGGATGAACCCTCTCACTAATGTGACCTAATGACCTTGTAGTGCTACCTTTAGGCCAGAATTTCAAACTTGCACACAAGATATCACGGCATCCAGTTAGCGGATTGATATTTGGTGAGCACATTCATACTCCCAAAGGAAGATTCCTCTTCATTTTGATGATGCTGTGATCTTTCCTGTAGCAAGTCACTCTTCATACAAGAAATATCTCGAAAAATTCTCAAAATCTGTTGTATGGATTGCCATGAAATTTGGAAAGCACGTTCATGCTACCCAGAGGATGAACCCTGTCAGCCTCAGTGACCTCATGACCTTTCCTTTAGCACCACCATCAGGTCAAAATTTACAAACCCCATTCTCCCACTACTTCTACTGCAAGGTTAGACAAGCATCTAGCCGTCAGAGGGCAGCTGTAGGTGCAGACACACCCCAAATCTGTTGAAATGTCCCTGAGCAAGGTGAAATATCCCCTATGCACAAACTGTATGATAAAACTATTGCAACACAAAGTGTAGCTGCATTACTGTTCAGGCAAGCAGGAGAAATCCAATATGATTTTTCCAAAGTTTAAACAGCAAAATATCGAATCCAGTCCACATTCATGGGCATTCTGAAATGCAGTTAAATAAATAATCTAAATAAAGATTATTTTTGGGCATTTCTTGCTTTATTAGACAGGCACGGTGGAGAGAGACAGCAACGACTGAGCAGAGGTAGGTGATAACATGCAGCAAAGGGCCTGGGCCGGACTCAAACCCAGAGCGCTGCAGCTAAGGTAGCCTCAATAGTACATGGTACACACTCTGCTCAGTGAGCCACCAGGGCACGCTGCCAAAAAAAGCCAAGATTGACACAAACTGTTTGGCACAACTGTGAATATTATCCTGGCTAACAGTCTAAAAAGATGGCCGTACAGAAAAAAATTCTGTGGTCCAAGTAAATGGAACACCTCCAAGTAAGCATGTCATCTCTGTTGGCCATCATTTGGTTTGAGTCGCAGCTACGTAGGCTCCATAGCCTCAGTTATGTAAGCTGCCCATCACACCCTGAGCAGGGAGGATGGAGAGGAAAGATAAGTTGAGTATAATAAGTAAAGCAGTAACATGCCTTACTGAATATAGCTCTAATGTAATTAATGAATTTGAAATTGTAATTTGTTACATTACTTGCTACTGAAAAAGATTAGAATATTGCTATAATAAGAGATGAAGAAATAAGGAGGTTTGATGCATTGGCAACAACATGGCATCACTAATGTTGTCTTGTGGAACAAATGTGTCCTGTACCATGATTGGAAAATGCCGCATGAAAGAATGAGCAATGGCCAACCTTTCCTTAAACTGTGTTACTCGACAGAAAATGGATACTTGATCAGCTTGTGCCCGTCTGCACTGCTGCTATGACAACCAGGGTCACGATGGCAGCAAACTGTGATGGAATGTGAACAATCTTTAAGACCAGATTTAATAAAACAAATTAAATTCGGGTGCAGTCTGCCCCTAGTGAAGTAGACCTCCATGTGTTTGTCCCAGCGCTGTGAAGCTGTAATAATGTCACGGTTGTCGAAGCAGCCTCTGCCTCCAGTGAGATCCTGCGTTCACACTGCTGTCACATGTGAAGTGCTTAATTTTAGAATGTGACTTTCCATAGGATAAACATCCGACTGTGGGAATGCCTCGGTGCCTCGGGGTGGAAACTGTTACACAGCCGCAGAAATACACCGGCTATGTGAACGCTAATTAAATAGCTGAGAATCAATTGGAGATCATGGGGCAAATGACAGCCATATATTAAACCAAGTACATGATGCCAGCATGCTGAGGGCTGACAAGGCAATTTATGGCATCCTACCACGACATGGGTGGAGGCTTATGCAGGAGAAAGTGGCTGATTTGACCTTTGGGCCTCAGAGGAAAAAATGACTAAGGAGAGAGAAAATGGGAGCTGTAAACTCTGCTTGGGGTGACTTCATGGCTCCTTGTAAAATACTTATGAGAAAAAAGCGAGACAGAGGAAAGGAAAAGATGAAGAAGGGAGAGAAAAATGGAGGGGAAAATGAGGGTAACAGAAAGAAGAGAGGAATCTAAAGGGGGAAGAGAGAGAGAGGAGCTTTGGCTCGGTTAATAGCCACAATCAGTCTTGTTCATCATTACCTGTCCCAGCATGACGCCCCTGGAAGAACACTCAGAAAAAGAGAACAAAGCGTTGGGGATAAATACAGAAAAGCAGACGAGACCAGGCCTACAGACATCTGCTATCACCTAGATCTTCATAAACACAGCAGAGCTGCTGTCCAAATCCTTGATAATGAAACTATGATTACAATTTGAGGCTGAGGCTACATAGAATGATAGTATATTTCACGATGCGGCTTCTCTTCTTTAAGGACCACACCAGTGATTTTTAATGTTTGGCCCATTTACTACAATTTAACCACATTTTACACTTCAATAAACCATTCTGAGAATCACACAGTACTAAAGATTTCACAACACATAATCAAAAATCAGAGCTTTTGATCACTTAAAGTTTACGATATTGATGCCAAAAATGGCTGTAGCAGCAACTCGTATCATTATCATTTTCATTATAAACACCCAGCCCTCCACAGACGTGCCACACAGCTGATAGTCACTTGTATAATCCTCCACTGTGCAGATGATTGCTATAATGCTCCACTACAGTTGACATTTTCCCAAAAAGGCAAACAAGAATGTGCCTCTTTCATAAGCTGCACTTCAAACGCTCTCAACTTGTGCTTTTGCCCCTCGTTGACTGTTGACTTGAATGAATTGGTGATACTTCATCAAGAAAATGTGACCGCGCCGCTGTTCGCATAAAGTACGCATTGATAAATGAGACGAGCGGTTATATCAACACGGAAGCGGACAGTGCCAAACACCACATTTCATAAACCCAGGAATTTCTTAATGTTGAAACTGGTTCAAGATGGAATGTAAATGCATGTGCGTGATCAGAGGTCAGACCTCAGAAATGCTCCATGCCCACTACCACATAAACTGAAATGTGGAGGGAAGACAGATTTCCTCCAGGCATGACAAAAATATGAATAAACACGGGGGAAATGGCACAGTAAACATTCCAGGGCACCAAACTGAAGACTTGAGGTCACTCAGTGTTGTTCACTGTCCGGTTGACTGCAACACAATGCTAAATATAATCTGAAATGCATACAAACCCAACTCCGCTGACCACAAAAGAACAACTTCACATGAAGCTAGTATGAAGCGAGCAGTTTTCCAAGTTCTTCTTGGAATTCTTGGCCAATGTGGATGATGAAACGGAAAGTCCAGCACCCCCTAAAAAAAAAAAAAAAAAAAAAAAAAGGCAACACCTCCTCTTTCATTTCAACAATGCCAGAAGACAAAGCCCTCACAGAAGAATCCGGACTCAAATGTCAAAGGTCAGCGACACATGTATGCAAGGCTTCATGTTTCACCTCTGTCTTAGCTCACTCTCTGGGTATTTTCTTTGTGGCAGACTGGCTAGCCATTGTGCTCAAGTTATCATCACCTGTACCACAGTATGAGAGGGCAACAGCGCCTCTTGATCCCTGTGTTGTAACCCTTAGCGCTCCAAAGCCCCCTAATCATCGTGAACCGCAAAACGCCCACAAAATGTCATCATGGCTGCCGTCGCACACCAAAATCCTGCGTGGGTGAGTCACTGGATTACCACTTCCAGATGATAAGGCCAGGCCTGCGCTGTGTGGCAGCAGGTCTGGCAGTGTTTTACACGAAGGGAGCCCATGTGTCCCCTCTTAGTGAATGGAAAAGCTGAGTCTGATTTTTTTTTTTTTTTTTTTTTTTTCAGTTACTATCCCAGCTGGAGTCACAAGTCCAGACGTCTAGACCCCATCCAGCTGAGCACTCTGGAAGATCACAGCCGTTACCTCTGCAGCTGAAGTCGACTGGATGCATCCGTCCCCACCATGCAGTTCTATAGCTGTGGGAAGATTTGGATCAAACTCGTACCGCTCTGCTGTCACAAGCAGTACATCTGACAAGCTCAGTGATTAAATGGATTGCTTTTCAACTCGAGCCAACCATAGCCACCCTAAGCCCTGCCAGTCCTTTGGAGAGGAAAAAAAAAAAAAACACTGCTGAGCTGTCCACACATGTTTTGAAGGCATTCTAAAAATGGAGAATAAGATGTGAGTTTTCAAACTCTCTAGAGAAAGAGGGGAAAGGGTGGGAGAGACAGACAGAGCAAGAGAGAGAGAGAGAGAGAGAAAGAGAGAGTTAGCTCTGGTCTGCAGTTTGCTCATAACATTGGAATGTGAATTCATGAGGCCTGCACAGTGAGCAAAAAGATAACATTCTGCCTTTGGTGGCAATTAGCTTAGGGCTTATTGGCCAGCCCACAAAGACACACTCAGCGGGGTCTCGAAAAAGTCCAGCGAGACAGCACTGACAGTTATGAGTGTACCGCCTCACAATTACCAGTTTAACTTCACTTTCCCTGACACTCTCCAACTGCAGGCTATTTACTGAGGACTATCATTAAGACAGCTGGAGTGGTTCATTGACTCCAACTGTAAGAAAGATTTTTATTTAAATAATAATAAATCCACTACCTCACTAGCTTGTAGGCTGAGATTTTACTGTCAAGAGACTTTTCAAAACCAGGTACTGAGCATTGTCTGAACAAAATAACAAAAACAAACACAAAAATAGGAAAAGAAAAACCAACAGAAGAGCCCAGCTGTCACCATGTGTCTTGACAAGGTGTCAAGAAACAAATGTTTTTTGTGGCCAACAGTAAAAAGGCATCCATCTGCGACAGCATGCGTCAAAAGCTGTACATGGGTATTTGTGTTGGGCTAAAATGTGCTTAAAGTTGCTTTATTTATCTGGGCGGCAGAGTCAAGTTACACAGCACCAACTGGCAGTATTACCATGGTTAGAGACGCTCTCCATAGGCCGTGACTGAAAAGTTTGTCCAGGTAGGAAGAATGTGGGCTGGGTACAGCTGAGTGCCGCTAGCTGCCATACTGGCCTGGCCAAAGAAATTATTCCGACAATCATTTTTGGCCAACCTGATTGCGATGTCAGTGGCATACACTACATTTCAATAGTTACCGTCACTGGAAGTCAAATGACGCGGTCCGCCATCTTTCCCAAGGTTTGGATGAGCTGACGACGCATGAGCGACACTGGCTGCTACACCGTCTTTGCTGTACTCTGAATATCATTTCAAATACTTCTCAACACCAGAGGATGAGACAAACAGAGGAAATGTTGCATCTCAGGTCCGAGTACCCCAAGAGATTCCTGAGGGTCTTCCAGGGAAGTCCTCAGCGCAAAATGAGGAATGGAATGGATGAAACGATTTCCCACAAGAAATCTGACGAGATATATCATTATATCATTGTAAGTTAAGAATGAGTTAAAAATCGGAAAAAAGAAAGAAAAGAAAATTAGCAGTTTTTTTTTTTTTTTTTTTTTTTTTTTTTAATTTGAAATGTAAAAAAAATCCAAAAAAACTATATTTATAATTCTTAAAATGATATACTTAAACATCAGCTCACTGATGTTGGATCAACATCAGATTCATTGTGTTTAAATTCTTGTTTAAAAAGTATCTCTGATACAAGAGTCCCTATAGGGCGCCGTTGGAAGTCAACTTCCAATCCAGGGATCCAGAGCACAAGAAAGTTTTAAAAATCCTATCTTAGAACATGGTACACCTTTATAATACGGATGCTGCTTTTTGTTAAACGGATGGATGGTACGAAATGAGAGCAAAAGTATGGCTGGTAAAAGGCGCTCATGGCTTACCTCCACGTGGTTAGGCAGGGTGTTGACAAATTTAAACCCTGGGATCCTCTTGTCACTGCACACCACTCCCACATCTTCAGTGTGTTTGCAGTCGGACACGCCGATCCCATTGGACTCGCACAGCGCTAAGGTCTTCTCTTTACCGGTGCAGTGGACATTGTCAAACCAGATGCGTCCTGAAAGAGCACAGAATGAGCTCAGTTCACCGTTAATGCATCAGAACTTCCATAGGGAGGAATATTTCATTTTAATGGCGGCGAGAGAGAATGAAAAGATTTCCCTGGAAGGTCACACTGGTAACAAGAGAACTGACAGCTAACAGCCTCACTTGTGTTGTCATCCCACCATAACAAAAAGAAGTTCTTCAAAGAGCCTGCCTTGCCAAACGTGAGTCACAATAATTTAGAGGCCTTCAAGGGACTCCCCATGATGAGCTTCCAAAGGAAAACTGAAGAACATCGACATGGTTTCCACTAGTTAATTATCTTATGACTCATGTACTGAGTTATGCCGAACTAGTGTTCCACCAAAACATGAATTTGCCGCTGTACTGGGATGCTAGGGACCTTTTATCAAAAGTCAGACATCATCCAGTCAGTGTCTTCCAACTGTACTGAGATGATTATGACTGAGTTTGATCAACTGATCAATACTTCTTTGGTAGTTTACGAGAGGACTGGATGGAGAGTTAAAGGTTCCATCTACATCTAGTCATTTCATATAACTTGTATCGGGACTGCAACGTCTATGTCAGTTGATCAATTTAATCACAATGACTTTACACCTCATAGTCAAATGTGTCTCCAGTTAGCTAGATCGAAACCCAATTGCTATTCTGGCAGAAAAAAACTTTATTACTGTCCATCAGTCAGTTTGGACAAGAGAACACAGCAAAGATTGGTGGGAATAGATCATGTTGCTCACTTTCAATGAGGAAGGGATGAGTAATTATCAAACACGACATGACATAAAGCCTATATTAGGCCCTATAAATAGAACATTTCAATCCCAGTTTGGGATTTTCATCCAAATTATATGTAATCTATCTCAGTATTCTATCCGAACACACCTGATCCATCAAGGCAACAGCCTGAAGAGGGAAAGGTACTTCTTTAGAGTCAAAGGTACTTCTTCAAGCAATTTCCTTTGATGGGTCTTTTACCCTGACAAAGACCTAATGCGTCTCAAAGCATCTCTAGAAGTGGTTTCAGCTATCAGATTATATCATTTTTATGTGGATAAACCCTATGCAAATATAATACAGATGCTAAAGATGCATGAAACAACCATGGGGTATTAGTGTCCTATGATGGTCTAAATGTTGCTTCAGAAGTTTCCCCCAAGACATTATGTTCTGAGGGATCAGTGGTGGCCATCAAAATCCAACATCAGTCAAACTCAATCGTGAGCTCTGTGAATAATAACCTACCTTGTCCTTTCCCATATTTAGAAGAGGGCGACCATGAGATGGCTTCTAGGTAGCCAAGTTCCCGGCACACCACCTGGGCGGCGTGGATAGAGAAGTCATCATCGCAGACAGTACCCCACTCGCCATCGTAGAAAACCTCTACGCGGCCCTCGTTGTGTTTGCGCTTCTCTCCCGCCAATCGCAGCTGAATCCTGGGCGTGTCTGGCGGCAGCTGCGGGGCGGTGTACATTTCCTGCTCTGGCTCTGGGTAGCCCGGCGGGTAACCAAGGTGCTCATACTGGGCGAGGACAAGCTCCAACAGCACTAACAGGATGGCTGTGCAGCAGGGCAGATACTGGCTGGCCGGCATGATGGTCGGAGGTCACAGAACTGACTGTAGATCAGACATGTTGGGAGGGCAAAAGAGAATACACAAAGGGAAGAGAACTCATTAAAATTCTTTGGCTGCTGTTTCAGATACTTTTCCGCTGCGATTCTGGTTGTTCATTTTAGTGGAATTAGAGCACATGAGGGCTGTTTGTCTGGTGTCTCAAATGGAAGGAAATTGTGCTCTGGGTAAAAAGAGTTTAGTCACTCTTGAAACATCAAAGCAGGTATACACAGATTTCGGCTTTTCTTGATTTTGGTGACACCTTTGGTGATGAGCGCTCAATGCTTTGATGTTTTACACTTACACTCAATGTATAAACTAGCCTAACAAATTGTAATAATAAAGACACTCACTGTAAACGGTGGCTTCTTATATTTCTTTTGCAATTTTTTCCAAACTAGCACTGCTGTTGCTTCCAAAAACATAAAACACATGACATCATGAATCTTCTCCTGGAAAGCAAAGGCCCGCTCTTTGATGTTTAGAAGAACAAACATAAATCCTTTCAAGAACTGGTTATGCTGGATGACATCTGTATGGCATCGAAAGGCAACACAGTCGGAAAACTGAAATATTTTTAAATTTGCAGATTATCACTTTAACTAGCTGCTTTGTCTCAGTAGAAGACAGCAAATAGCTTTCTTTCAATTAAGTTCAGATTGAATAAAAAAAGAAACTCAGGAATTGACAGCGCTAAGCCTTAAAGTGCAGACACCTGCAGAGTTACATAATATCAAACTCTCCCAGGAAAACACAGATAGGTGGTCCAGCCACTTCTCCTTCATCTCCCTTGAAGCCTTTAAAGAGATGAGTAAATCACTAGTGAGGGCCAAAATCTGGCATAACCAAGATGAGGTGGCATTAATCTGAACCAATCTGCAAACATGGTTAAAAAAAGTCTGCATGGTGACGTTATCTCTTTGCCTAACAACAGCTGTATGTTTCAAGCAATGAAATGTTAAATAACCGAGAGCCTTTGCATTTGTGTAACACATCGGACAGAAGCCAATAGATCTTCCAACTCCAGGATCTCCACTTTCCCCCATTGTAACGTGGCAGTGGTTACACAAGCCTGAAAACATAGACATTACAAAATGAACAGCGAGCTGCTGGAATGAAGCCCATGGGCTCTGGGTCTGCCCATACTGTGTAAATTCTATGCAGTAATCATGTCGTTACAAAAAGCACTGGCTGCATTCACATAAAAGTTCAACAAAGGCAATGAGCAGAAGCTGACTGTTATCTTGTAATTATCTTGTAATATAGCTTGTAATCTTTTCACAGCATCAAGTTTTCCTCTAAATCAGCAGCTCTGCTTGAACACACCATGTTCCACTATCACTAAACTCAATTATTTCTTTCTTGGGTTTCTTGAGGCAAAGAATAAAGACAGTATAAGGTAGGGATGACCAGTTGGATAGAGCTGCAGCCTCTTAGAGTAGCAACATCCCATCAAAAACACGAGGGTATCCAAGAAACTCTGGCTCTCCTTCACTTTAAGCAGAAAACAAGATACCAAGAACCTCGCTGCAGGCAGAAGCCTTGAAATTTCAAACCTTTGGCACCCTCTATTTCAAAACACATCAACAGATGGCAATCCTCAAATATAACATAAAGAATGGCTCTGGATCTTGCATTATGATTCTTCCCAAGCATATGCTGTGCAAATGTTATCATGCATTATGGAGGGAGGGGAGGTTGAGAAAGGTTTAAAAATATGGCTAAAACCCCATTTTAAAAAGCCATTATCTTAATGTCAGTGCCACTATGGTGGAAGAAAAAAGGTAATTTATGCCCTATACTCAGGCTGCACCTTCGCAGGAATAGAAAGCAACTCATACTGTACAATAGTTATTGTTGAGGGGGATCAGTGCATAGGTTCAAAGGTCAGAATGTCAGCTCATAAGAATGTCAATGGCTCTCCCCCACTATAAAGCTTAACTGCAAACTGAAGGCGTAATGTATGGAGAAAAAGGTCAGGATCACTAATATGGAGCACTTAGTCTGCATGGGCTCCAAAAAGGTTGAGTCAGTGGCAGAAGTGTTGAAGGTAAGAACATAATAAGACATGGACCAAAGAGGAAAAAATACATTAACTACTTTCTCTGCTGCCAACCATCCTCTGTGATAACTGCATGGATAACACCCTTCATAACTGAGCATTTAGCCAACTGAGAGAGGAAAGAGGAAAAGCAAAAGCTACCCCAAAGGAGCTCTCCCATGAGAATAACATCAATGCATCAAACATGGCCAGTGTTGCCTCTTTGGCCTGATAATGTCATAATCATCTCTTTCACAAGGCTGTTAAAAATGCAAAAATATGATTGCATGTTAATCTGGCTTGTATGCCATTTCACTGTCCTTCAGCACGAAAGAGAAATACAGTAAATCCATCCTAAAGTTCAAAAGACAAAAGTTTAGAATATCATGCAGCTACAGTGTGACTTTCCATTTCCCAAAATATTTATCTCATTGATTCTTACACAATGTCGAGCAGCTGACAAAACTTCTACTTACTTTACTTCTCGCCCCTGGAATCTGTCTCCCGACAAAACAAATCTGTGCGCTCCTGGCTGCGGCAACAGGCAGAGCGCAGCCCAGCAAAGTCTGTCGACCAAAGCCCAAAGTCAGCTGCGTGTCTCTGAGTGGCTCCCGCAACTTTCACTCCCTCCCATGCAAATTTCAGTCCGGCTCTCGCCCAGAGTTGCACTGGATCTGCCCACTGACGCCCACCCCTACAGTGACTTCACCGATGGCCCAAGACCTGGAAACAGCGGATCCCAAGGAGAGCTGATCACTTTTTTGGAGCGACAAACTGGTGCTGCTTTCACGCGCCGTCGGAAATAATTACATATTTAAGGCACAAGTGGTAAACAAGAGGCAAACCACCACCAGAACATAACAAACCATCAGAATAAAACAAACTCAATTTAGCTATATTAACATTTATTTATGCTTCCCCTGTCTAAAAAAGGACGCCATTAACATCAGCTTAATGCTTTCCTTATGATGTGGCAATGAAGTCAGGGCATTTGTACGAGACTAAATAAAAATTAAACACACCCTAAACCAAACCAAATTGCTTTATGGTTGCTTTTCTTTAATTTTATAACTATGGGGTACAGATTTGTGCTCCACTGCGGGATGAAGATGCGCATCAGGCATGCTTTCTCTGGTTTAATTTATTTTAATCTAACCTATATACGAACTACAATGTAAATCCGTTATTACAGAAGTGTATAGCAATCCTAATTGTTTATACAGAACGCCAAATAACAACATTTGACATGAAACCCTTCACTTGGCGTTTATACTCTAAGCCCCTGAACGTCGCATGCGTGCAGCTCAGGGATCCGCAGCAGCACTTGAAGGCAGCATTAGTGCCACTTGGTTGGTCAGGGGGTAGGTGGGGTTTTCACTGGGCGTCCCTCATACCTTTGATTATTTTTGGTTGGAAACTTGTTAAAACACATGTGCATAATGCAGCCAATCCTCAGTTAGGCAATTAGAAACAACCAATAGGAACTGTTCACAAGTGACCTCATGACTTCAGTTTCTAAACCAAGCTGGTGCAAATGTTTCAACTTTAAACTAAACTGGACTCCACTTTGCTGCCACCTTGTGTAGAACAGGACATGAGATTGCCCTGCTCTCTTCATAAAGCAGCAAATAATTGCACATTTTAGCCAACTACCACAACCTCAGCTGTTTTACTTTACTGCTAAATAAAATAATGGGATTAGATTTGACATACTTTGCTGCCATGTGTCTTACTGTTTGCGCAGGTTATACATGATACATGGCATTCACTGCTCATCCGTGCATCCCTATCTAACATACAGAGGCACATACAGTATGTAAATGAATGAAAAGCTCATTCAGTTGTCACAGCTTCTACACCATCATGCCTCTGTTGGAGCACAGCCCCTGTAAAACTTTCCTCTTGATGTTTTTCTGTCTAATGTGGAGACACACTAAACACACCACATCCCATTTGGGCTTTCTGTAACTTGTACTCCTCTCGCTTCCTCTCCTGTTGTTGCCTCTTGTTTGCTCTCAGTACAAACTAGTGAGATCATTAGTGACTGTTCAGTGCAGCCTTGTCAGTGTATGTCTTGTGAAGAGGGCATCCGTGTGTGGTGTAAAACAGTGCCTGTCTGAAACAGGACAAAATAGATCAAGGTTACAGACCATTTACCAGCAGCTGAACATCTGAGCGTTCACTCACAAGCTGCCTGGGAATCACACCACCCTTATGGCCTGAGCTGACTGTCTGGCCAAGTTTATTTGGAGCACTTATAGACAAGGAAGAGATATGAAGAACATGGGCAATTTCCCTGAGGAAGAGGGTGAATTTTTCATGCAGGTAACTCAGTCTATGACTGCCTGGATGCTCTTTCTCTTCAGCACTGTCCAGCCAGGGGAACCCTTATTTTGGTTTGGTGAAGTTCATTTTGGCTCCTTGCTCCATTTGCAATGTCTCCAGCAGTGATCATGCTTTTGAAGGCGTCTGGCTTCTGGCCATTTGGAAGTTTCTGCAGGGTATGGGTGGCTTCTCATCTTGTGCATCATCAGTATGGATTGTTGTTTGGTCATTTCCAGCCTCTTCAACTATGAGACGATGATGACACATCAAGCAGTTCTGATTATGAGTAACATTGCATGGACCCTCTTCATCTTCAGCTCCTTTATTGCTGTGCAGCTGAACTGGCACAAAGTCCTGGATGCTAGCATGGATTGCAAGTGACGCGAGCCCAAATCACACCTACGCTCTTCTTTGATAAGCGTCCACATCTTAATCATCATATCTCAGTAGAGTGGAGCTAGCTCCATATGGGAGCAATAACCACAACTGTAGCCCAAACCAACACTGGAATTATGTGTCTTTGAGAATACTCAAACAGTCAAATTGTCCAGTGTAAAGCCTCCAGTTTTAGGGACGTTCTCATTTGGAGGTCTTCAGCCTCCAGAAATACATACTGTACATACATCGGGTGGCATGGCAGCTCAGTGTTGGATTCCTTGTCCTTTATGTGGAACTTTTATATTCAATTCTTTCCACAGCAGCTCCACAGTCAACATGCATGCAAATCAGGTAGACTAAATACTTTAACTGGCTCAGAGGTGGGAAAGGGTTTGTTTATGTATCTGTGATGGACCCTACAGGGTGTTTTCCTGCCTTCTGCAGAATCTGCACCATGGATACCGGGACAGCCTCCAGCCCTGCATGACCCAGAATAAGCAGTAAAAGGAAATGAGTGATTATTAGTATCACCTGCAAATGGATCTTTCTCATAATTCAGAAGCAGATTTGCAGGATCACCTCAAAGCAGTGGGTAATGAGTCACTTTCAGGGCTTTCAAAAATACCTCCAAGACTCAGAGACAAGAATGACGATAGAAAGATAGATAATTTATTCATCCCTGTGGATAAATTGGTTTGCAGCATATCATTAAAGCATTTCGTGGCAACATCACAGAGTCACAGACAGTCAGGACTCATACACACATCTGTATGATACCTCACACAGGTTAGATGCAAAACAGGAAAGAAAAAAGACAGCCATACTTGGATGGGACAGACTCCTACACAGACCAGCAGGCCATCCTGCAAAAGCTTGATGGCTTTTTGGACAAATCAAAATTTTGATCTGTTTTTAGTGAATGGAGGCAAGATCTTTGTCCAGGTGGCAACAGCTCAAATGAAGAGGCAAGAGGGTGCCTGTTGTTGCCCAAAATGTTTGTCTTAGTCACCCATCTATCTCTGGAGATGCATTCTACTCTTGGTAACGTGATCCCCAACATTTTATTGGTTGTTATTTTTCTAAAAGGCTTTTTCTGTGCCGCAGTGGCATTTCTGAACCATCACATAATGCAGAAGGACACCACACTTTCAGTGAAAGCACACTAGAGCATGTGAAGCATTTTGTGGTTGACACTGAAGGACAGCTTCCTCAAGTAGATTCTTTGCTGTCTTGGTGCATACAAGGTCAGACCACAGGTCCCTTTTAAGCTTGGAATCGAGCAATGGCGTGGTATTTGAAATCTGTGACAGACTGTGTCGGTTCCCCATTAATAAAGGTATGGTTAGATGAATGCTGCTTTCTAAAATCAATGGATTTTTTCTTTAAAGAGCCCCTTTGGAGAGGAGGCCAAGGTTTTTGAGACACTTTCAGTAATAATGGCAGTCCTTATCTGCCTCTGACTACCTTTCTTAATTTTCCATTGAAAGATGCCCTTCTCTAAGCTTAAACCCACACTGCCCATGACTTATGTGTATGTGAAACCTTGGATGTGTCTGTGTAGTTTGGTTGGCCCGATTTAGCACACTAGCCTTTTGTATTTGCCTTCAATGCCAGATTTCTGTGTTTCTGAGTTGTGAGATGTTAGGAAACAGTGAATTCCAGCAATTTTTTTGGTGGCCTATAAGCACAGTACTTATAAATCAACCAGAGTCCATACCTCCAAACACTCATTTCCACATGTAATTCAAGAGTCCAGTGACAAAGACATGAGCTGATATTACGTTGCTGTCCTGAAAGTCGTCTGTGGGGTGACACAAGGCAAAATACACAGAGGCGAAACTGAAACTTTGGCGCAAACACTCTGATGGCTGAGGTCCTGTGTGAGAAGAAACTTCACTATAGTGTAAGGAAGTTTTAGGAGATGAGTTTTCTCAGTGTCCTTGGTAATTGGCCTTTTTTATTTAGCTATTTCTATTGCAAAGGACCAAGGTAAAAGTCTTTTTTTACCACCATAAATCAAAGAGTACTTGCTGCTGAACTCTTGGCTTTACAGCTTATATACACCACCCAGTGAAAGATGGAAGTTTGCTCAGACACGAGGATTGTCTGCTTTCATTAGAGTTTCGGGGATAAGATGAAAGGCCTTTGCGTGGCTTTTCAGAAAATCTTGAACACAGCTGGCTTCCAGCAGATGCCACGATGCTGACGGGAGGCATTTTGACACAATCTTTTATGTGGACCTCAGATGACTTATTAATCAAAGTGCATTCATAACGTGATGGTTATGGAAAACCACTTGAAAAAAAGTCCTTTGGAGAGAAGGGCAATAGTTGATAAGTTTCTTTTGATACTGACGGCTGTGTCCAGAGACATCTTTAGAATAAAATCAAAAAATATGAGGCAAAGGAATAATTGTTATCTACTTCAAAATGTTTAGGCTACAGTGCTAATACAAGTTTATATCAGGCAATCAATAATTTATTATCTTCAGTTTATATACCTACAGTTTTATTCAGGGAAGTTTCTAAATATGTGGAAAAAATCAAATACGTCGGACATTGAGCACATTTTTATTTTTGTGCAACAAAGACAGCAATTTTAAATAGAATATACAATTAATATTTACATCCAAAAGTGACATAGATATTTCATTTCTTAAAGCAATGGACGGACAAAGGCTTTTACATTCAGGATTTCACTTTTCAGCTTTTTAGGCAACTTATGTTCCTGAGCATGAATGCAATGAGAAGTTTGAGGCTGCAAGCATTTCTGAGATTTCTTTCATTGCTGTCATTAATTGTCTTCTTGAAGCAATGGCTGTGGAAAAGAGGACACACAAGTTACTTCAATGCTTCTGAATTTTAAAAAATCCTGCAACTCATTTCATACATAATAACTGGACTGAATGTTCTCACCCTGTAAGTCATATCCTCAGGTCTAGACTCTGGTCTCTGCCATTTCTGATTGGATAAAATCATTAAGACAACCAAGCCAAAGACCACCAGCAGAACTCCCAGTGAATTTCCAAACAAAGCCTCAGACGGAAGTGAGGCGTATGCCTGAGTGGTGTTTCCACGCCTTTGGAAAAAGAGAAAAAAATATTGAAGATGTATTTTTTCCAATTCAACCTATCAATTTCAATTTGACCATTTGTTTCTTGGAAGAACTGGCAAGAATTAACAAATAAAAAATGGTACTTACAGAACGAAAAAGAGTTTCTCATTGATCCCAGAGATGCAAGCCACAATGCTAAGAGACAGTATGCTGGCTCCCATCCACACATGGACGGGTTTCAGCAGCTTACGTAGTGCCATGGGAGAGCAGGGCAGGAGGAAGCCAGCCACACCCACCGCCCACTAAACAGATCAATGGCCAGAGAGACAGATACATGAAGATAAAATTGACGAAATACCTCCAAGAAAAATTCCTGTGTCCTGTGCTTGACAAATACAGGAATTAAGTTGGTGTTCTTAAGTGTCATTCAAATGCTTTACCTGCATGGCGAAAAGAGCTGTAGTGCAAATTCCGATCCAGCTGTGCAAGGAGTAGAGATTGGGAGTGTGTTTGGCGTTGTGAAAGTTAAACACAGCGCAAAGCCCCAGAACAGACAGAACCAGGCACAGCAGCATCACTCCAGCATGCAGCAGCTTCCAGGGAAGCTTGTTCTGACCCCAGGTCAGCGGGACACGGTACAACACCGCTCCTGCAGGAAAGAGAGACATCCAAAGCAAAGAGGCTGAGCTTTTTTTTTTTTTTTTTAATCCATTCATTTACACAGCTGCACATTTTTCAAACTGCTTCCCAGCACAATCACAGTTTTATACTGCTGATGGCCACTCAGCTTTCCCCTGGGATAATTTGGGGTTCAAAGAAAATGATTACCAGTTTCATTTACATTTGACCCATTTACTACTGTCTATGTCTAATTTACATTTTGTCCACTCATTTTTCAATACACATTGTATAGAATTAGGTTTTCTTTTTTTTACATTTACTAGCTGTTTTGTTAGTTTGCAGTGTCAAACTGTGTCCTGGCTAACAACGACAGCCTAAATAAAACACATGCATGTGGCAATAAATTCTGAAATGAGACATATTTTACAGGGCTAATTTCTTGGAGAAATCTCCAGCTACACTGAGTACAAACACAACCAGCTTGACGGAAAGGAGAGGGAAAACTAATACAACTGGCATAAACTGAAAAAAAAAAAAATGTAAATGCTTAAGTGTAAGTGATTTATGTGCTTATGTCTGAAAACACAACTTGCAACATTTCAAAAAAAAAAAAAGCAACTACGAGGAAATAATTGATTTAACTGAATTTTAAGACTGAACAACTGACTGAAATATTATTAAAACTGCAATATGGCCAAGCGCAATACCCAAATCACAGAGGCTGCAATTTTTTTGATAAAGGTAAAATGTAAAACATTGTAAATAAAGTATTGTGGTGCTTTAGAGACAGCCTGTCCTGCAAAATGTATGTTGATTGGCTAGTAGATATGGCCCCTGACCTCCTCCTTGGCATTAACAATGGCTTATGGTGGTTTGGACCAGGGGTAGGCAACCATGTGCCATAGTGAGCAGAGGCTGCAGGTTTTCATTCCAACCAAAAACTCCACCAGGGGATTTCACTGATCACTTCACTTTCAAGCAGAGAGGAGGGACTAAGCAGTGAAATCCCCTGGTGGAGTTTTTGGTTGGAATGAAAACCTGGGCCTCTCGGCTCACTATGGCACATGGTTGCCATGGTTGCCAACCTGGACAACCTGGATCTGAATTTTGCTGAATCGGGTGTGACCGCAACATTAGTCATACTTTAACTTGATCAATTTTTATTTTTCAACAAAAGAAGAGTGACTGAAATCCTCAAGATCTGGCAAATTAAGTAAAGCAGCAGGTCTCTGATACTATGGCTTTATTTACATATTCTAAAGACACCATCAATAAATACTTAAGTTGAAAAGATGCAGGAAATTATATGCATAGTAAACGGCAACGTGATGTGATGATTCATGAAACATGAATGAACGAGAGGGAGCAGAGAGATGTGAGAGATGGAAGTGGAACTGTGCAGCACGCTATCTGAAGGGCCGCTCACCGTAGCCGTACAGCACCACCAGGCCGGACACCATCAGGACGGGGTGCCAGTTGAACTGGAGGGTTGAGCCATCCCAGGCGAAGCCACCTCTCCACTGGCTGTTCCAGTAACACACACACGCCACACAGACGAATCCCAGGCACAGGCATAGCAGGTAAGAAAAGTAGAAGCTCACGACAGAGCTCATCGTGGAGAATTCGGCTCGCTGAAACAATATAAAGATTTACCTATGAATGAATGTGGCAACACGGTGGCCTGCTGGTTAAACAAAGCTTCCTGTTACTGAAAAGTCTCAGATTCAATCCCAGCAGCCGATAGTGTCTGCTATCAGCCATGAGCAAAACACTAAACACTAGAGGTTAACCGATATAAGTCCCTGTGTATAAAACAGTAGTTAAATGCCTTACTTAAAACGGAATTGAACTTATTAAAAGAAAAAACAGAAAGTGCACAATGTGGGAAGAAGTAAATTCATCAAAATGTCCCCAACATGTCCTTCAAAAAAACTGCTACTGAAAAATGGGTGAATCATTACTAATAATTTACACTAACCCATTTCAGATCAATTTCAATGTCATCACATTCACAAGCAAGCTGGAGAAGTGTGTGCCTTGCGTGCCTTACCTTGCCCACAGCCACTGTAACACCTACTCTGTGCTACACAAAACTGATTGCAACTCTTACTGCACCCTGTATGGGAGTGGTTATGCATCTCATGATCTTCCACGGAAGACCGCATCTTTCACTGCTTGAAACAATGATATATGTTCTCACTTCTTGTTTCTGTTGATCAACCGAGGTCTCACTTCCACATTCAGCTGGGTCTAGGTGGCTGAGTGGAAAGCTGTCAGAGGCAGACGGACACCTGGGAGAAGAACAGACACCCGGCTGCATCTGCTGTCTATAAATAAGGTTGAAAATGTGAATGGTACACAGTAATCAGTTCCCATGTAGTGTTAACTAGAGCGGCACAGCATCATAGCCAACAGTAAATCCTCTAGTCAACATCACAGCTCTTTTAAATGTCCCTTTTCAACAACATGGGCCATATTAGGAAAAATGATCTAATATCGCAAGTTAACATTTCTCAATTTCTATGAAGGTGAATGACTAGACATAATGTTGCACCGGTGGCATTAGCTCTACATAAAGTCCAGGCTCTTTTTGGCTATGTAGAGAACATGTCTAGATAAAAAAGTAAATAAATAACCAGCCAACATATTCAAACAATGTAACATCCGTAGCTATAAATGTTTTAAAATGCACCATAAAAGTCAGTATGTAATGCTTTAACCTTATTTGACCTTTGAACCCTTCATAGCCCAGACTTCTTCAACATATGAACATGTTCATGGCCAATAAATGTAATGTTGCTCAGTGGGCACCTTTTGCTACCTTCTGCAGTGCGATAAAGGCTGATTCTCACGGACTCAAACAAGTGTTGACGTAACCTGAAGGTCACGCCAAATGTCTTTGGAAATTTAGGTAATTTAATGAAGCCCTGCTCAACAACAAAATGGTATATATTTTAAGTACGACTCAAGACGACAAACGGAGTAAGAAGGTCTATTCTTCAGTTCGGCATGCGTATTATCGACCAAACATCTAGTATTTCAATCAAATTTCTACTTCTGAGTTCGGTCTGCTTTCGGTTCCCACACAAATTGCCTGAACCATAAAATACACACGAAGGAGCATTTACACACCTGTAAAAGCTGACATTTCATTGAAATAACATACTGATGTATTATGTGTATGGCGAATTGAGCAGTGTATCAGAACAATTCGGGAAAGGTCTCACTCTTGTGTTGTGATATATGTACTGTAGGTTTGTCTCTAAGCTAGTCACATGACAGTTTTTCTAATGAAGTTTGGCATGACAGAGGTCTCTTCCTTGGACGTCCAGACGGAGTTACCTTGCTTCAACACCGACCCACATTTCCAAGAGTTGAAGTTATTTACCTTATTCACTGAGCCTCCATAGAAGACTGAAGTGTAACATGGAGCTCGGCACAATGTTTTACAGGTGAAATACATTCAAAACATCCAGTACGTTGTTGTGTTTACCTGAAGCATTTCCTTATTGACGGCGCAAGGTTTGCTGGGAAATGTAGTCTAGTTTTATAGCCCTCCAGTCCCTCAGAGCCTATTTTCCACTGTCGCTCCAATTTTAAGATAAGATGGGATGAAACGATATTGAGCCCCGCGGAGAAACTAGGTCGTTGCAGCAGCAAAAGTAATACGACGACGGGGAAAGTGAATAAATATAATGACAGAGCAGTCAAACTGAATATAGACAATTATGGGTTTTGTATAGACATTTGCAGCGGACAATTTCATCACGTTAAGTAGACTACGTGGGAAGTGGGCCTGGAGGGGGAAGGACGGAATAATAAATATGTATGGCTTAACTTACAGAGCTGCTCTGCCTTGCAGCTTGAGTGCTAGTTTGCTTTAGTGACAATCCATATCGCAAGCAGGCTGAACTGGAAAAACCTTAGGATGAATGGCCAACCATATTGAATGAATAGAGCTGCAAATGTGCTTTGGAGATGTTTTGTCTTATGGCTCCACCTAGAGGCAGTATCAGTCAGGATTTGCTCTGTAGCAGCCCTGTTCCCTAGTGTGTTTGACTCAAACGCTCTTTTTCTGTATGTATTTATTTGGCTTATTGTAACAGGCACAGTGCAAATAAATAAACATTACTTAAATGCACCAGATTTATCAATCAGGGCTGTTTTCCTATTCACTCCTTTTTCTGGGGAAAAGAACTTAAGACGTTTTTTTTAAGCCTGGGATAAAAGAGTGTAAATTAATCCATCGACACCAAAAACATGGATATCACAATATAATAATTACCACAGCGCATATGTTATGCTGTAACATATAGTCTCGTATCACAGTGGTAATAATGCAGCATCTCATGCATTTGATGAATAATGGTTGACTGACACTGATCAGTCGCTGTTGTGTTATTTTAGAAATCCATCGGCACAGAGATCATTTTATGCTTCAGCGCCTGAATAAGGATAAAAAAAATGCATATCAGATACACAGTATGTAATTTATATTTGGATTATTTTATCAGCCAAATTGTATTGTATATTTGTTACATCTTTTGCTGCAAAATTAAACAATTTACAGCTCAATAATATTTGCAGCCGTTGTCTTTTTAGCACTTAGAGGAGAATTTACAAATGTGCACGATAATACAGAACAATTAAAAGTTTAATTGAGGGAAGGTCGAAATGCATGTTAATACATCCATTAGCAGGTGCCATTAAAAAAGCATGTTTATTGACATTTACTGGGTTCAAATGGATTCATAGGTGATTCACAGTGTATCTGTGTTCCCAGGGTCCTATGCTCCCCAGTTCAATATTTTACGCATTAACTCTAAACCTTTAATTCACTCTATCCCTAACCTTAACCCAAACCACACAGGACCCTGGGGACATAATAATAACTGATTTGTAAATTGCTTCAAACATGACAGAATGACATGACATAGCATCTATAGCTGTATATTTTTGCTGCATGTCTTCATGTCTCATGCTTTATCCTGTTCTGTGGGAGCTTCAGTGATATTTTCCTCACAAAGTCCTTTACCAACGGATGCTGATGCAGCAGATGGTGCAAGCTTAAATGGCTGGCATTTGCTGAAGACTCTTCAGTGTCAGCAGTAAAGGTGGTGGTGCACTTCCAACAAAGGCAAGGCAGACTTCACCCAGATCAAACCAGTCGACTGGTCACCACATCGTCCTGTGTGACGTGTTTTCATTCTGGGATTGTTTTTTTTTTTTTTTAATGATTTGACACAGGTGATAGAATCTGAGTTGGCATTTTTGCACCCCATCTGTCATGTCCTTGTTCTTAAAATGGATAAGGAAGAATGGAAATCTGGCTGCTGATGACAGATGAGCAGGAAAAGTTCACTTGTGGCCAACAAGCTTGTTGCACTTCCACACACTGGCGAGCTTCCCTCTTTGTTCAGCTCAATCAGAAATAAGCGGACCTCTGGTGATTGATGCTCACAGTATGAATGCATATTTAGAGATGTAAGCATGGAGGTATAAACAGAGGCAATCAAATCGGAAGAGGAAATGAAGTTGCCTTCCCACAAGGCAACATTTCAATCATGATATTTCAGACCAATTCATCAGATCAGGTACAAGGAACACCCGCACCCTATATTTAGTAGGGAAACAAAAATGTTGACAAAAGTTGAGCTACAAAAATAGAAATGTATTTATAACCCAATGCTCAGAAGAAAAGTATATAAAAAAAAAAGTGCTCGGTGAGATTCAAATGGCAAGCGTTTTGATCATAGGATCATCATCGATGTGATGTCACCTCTATTTATAAGGAGGAAATGGGACACAGGGAAATACTAATTAGTAAATTAGAGGAGCAGTGTCGCAATTACAGGGCATTCTCTACCTGGAACTCCTCTAAACAATCCAAAATGACAAGTTTAACCAATGCAAAAACACGAATCCACTAATGTATATCAAAGTACAACCAATAGGCCTGTGATATATAGAAATATTAAAATAAATAATACACAATATATAGAGAAGATGTACCAGAAAAATAGCTTTTAAGTCCAATATATGGACAATGCATCCCATATACAGCACATGCCAGGAAAAACAACGATATCATCTATGGTATATTCAACATATATTATACCATATACTATACAGAACATACAGTCTAAAAACATCCTTTCAAAATATAAAATCATAGTCAAGGGACAGTTCCAAGATGCATGTAACAAAAAACCCTGCAGAGGCAGAGTTTCACTGAGCCCCCAAGGCTGCACTCTCCTTAAACAGAATATCCATCTGCATTCAGCTTGGAGAAGACCAACTGACCAGACACTGAAGGCTTGCATTTCCACTCTAGCAAGCTTGTTCACACTGGAGGCCAAAGCCAATGCAGCACTTTGTTTTCTCCATAAATGTGTGCCTTTATTCATGAGAACCAGCCGCATTTAGTCTCCACAGCAGACACTTTGCCTGCCCGGCAGGGAACAGTTCATAGTGTTCAGGGCAGGGAGTTGGGAGTAGAGATTCCCTGCCAGTGAGTGAAGAATAAAAGTCACAGCAGTTCATCACAGGTCTCTCTGAACTTTATAGCCTTTGCACTTGCTTTTGGCGAGGACTTCATCTGAGGGAAGGTGCATCAATATGTTTCTTAAATAGAGGGCCTGAGCTCCCGTCCTCAAGCTGTGTTCTCTTGGGTGCCCTAAAACAGACAAGAATGAAGCTGTGACTGGATGCAAGCCTCTGCTTTACATTATCAAAGTGCCTCAGATCCTCTGACAGTCTCATTGAACTGATGTTTTAAAATGCTCCTCTTACTCCCTGCTCGGTGGCAACTGTCTCGACAGCACAGTGTTGTGAGGATGTTTGGGAGAAGCATGTCTCTCGTTATGTTTCTGTCAGGTCGGGCAGCGCAGTAGCTGGCTCTGTGACAGAGTGAGAGAAGGCTTTCTTTAGGGGAACATCTGAGTTAATGTGCTGTTTTTCCCTCTGTTTGCTCCTTGCTCCTAAATCGTCATGGCCTGGCCTTTGTTTCATCATTACAGTCCTGTGGCTCCACCTCCTTTGGTGCTTCCTGAAGCCGAGGCTGCGAGTGAGTGCACTCTCTAATCTTGGACTTGTCTTGTTTTCGAGCCTATGTTGACTGAAGTTTTTTTTGTTTTTTTTTTAATCTTAAAAATTTTCAAAGACAGGTTTTTTCCCCCATCTGGTACATCTTGGTTGACTTTCTTCCCAGTGCAGCAGCCACCTGGGTCTAATTTGTTATATCCCTCAAACTTCAATGCATTGATTTGTCAGCTCCATGCTTTGATTTGTTGGATGGTGAGGAGTTTAGCACAGAACTCCTGCAGATAGATCGACATCTCTGTTGGTCCTTAAGAAAACTCTTTTGTCATTATTTTTACATTTGAAAAAAAAAAAAAAGTACACTGTTTATTTCTAGCATTAATGGATTTCACAGGAATTTGTGAAATGTGCATGACTTTCTTAATGCATTATGTGGTGGTGGCACAAAATGGATTAAAGTTATGCACCGGTACCACGAAAACAACGCCAATGCAAAGTCAATTAGGATCAGCTGAGTTGGACAAATTACCACAATAAAAAGAATGAAAAAGCCAGTAAGTTTGTTTGTTTTCCGTGTTCCTCTCCCAGGTAAAGTTTGCTTGCTAACATCAACCATGACCTTTCCCTAACCTTAACCAAGTATTTTTGGTGCCTAAACTTTGTTAGCTTGCTAATGTTTGTTGGTGCTGTCACGCAATTTGTCTTAATTCATTTTTGCACTGCTGTTTTTGTGGTACCGGCATGTAATTTTAACCCATTTCGCGCTACCACCACGTAATGCATTGTTTTGAAAAAGTTATGGTCATTTCACTTTTTCCCATGAGATCAACTTGTCTTGGTCTTGACTTAGTTTTGAACCTTTGATCTTGACTCAAACACTCTGGTTACACTTGATTTTTAACACACATTTTGGGTGATCTGCACACAAGCGGACAGCTGAGATATATCACCATTCAAATCTGTCTTCACCATGCAGCTGGAAAGTGTTGGCAACACTTTGTAATAATGATCTGTAGTAAGTCATGTATAAGACATTAGTTAATCATCAGCAGATCATAAACAAAACATCAACACACCTTGGTAAATTATTAGTTAATAGTATGTAAACATATCACAAATATGTTGTAAATCATCTATAAATGAAACGTTAACTGTGAAATATTCAAGAACAATCATTAGTAAATGGAACTTAATGATTTGTTGTTATATTATGAATAATATAGTAATGTTCATTAGTAAGTCATTTATGAGATATTAGTTAATAATGAACAAATCATGAACAAAACATTAAAATGATTAGTTAATTATGGCATACTAATGAAAAAATCATTAGTAAAAATATCTAATGAATTGTAGGCATATATTATGAATGAGGCTTGTTCCTTGCCTGTCATACATAATGTGTAAATGTATTACTGAATTATTTAGAAGTCATTTACAAGTGATTTTACATCTCCTACTCTAAAGTGTAAAAATTCATCATACCAAAGACATTACCATAGTGAACCATAGTGTAGCTTTGCACAACTGAGGATATGATATGGTATGGTATGATGTGGATATGGTTTATCGTTTCCATGGGGTGCAAAAATGCCCAGACCGTGCAGCAGGTCAGGGCAAAGTCCTCAGTGATTGTTATTTTGCAGCATAAATAGAATGAATAAGTCCGTCCTAAAGCAAATGAAAGACTGGGGTCTGAAAGCTGTGATGTCATACTGATGTACGGCACAGAGCCACTCTCTCGGAAATGAATTAGGGGCCTGACTTTGTAATTCAGAAGATAGCCCCGCATCCTAAGAGAGTCATCCGGCACCCTGTCACTGTGACCTTTTCTCTCTTGTACAATTCATCCTCAGTGGAATGGCGCATCATTATAACAATTTCAGATTAAGGAACAGGGCAGATTTTCACTTGTTTCTCACTTTGGGAGACGATAAATTATAAACTCTCTCCCATAGCTTCATGTTTTAGGTCAGGAATTCTTGGAGTGCCATGTAACCCTTTAATCCCAAGAGTCTGGGTTTTAATTTCTTTCTTTCTTTCTTTCTTTCTTTCTTTCTTTATTTGTGTGTGTGTGTGTGTAGTGGGGGTAATGTATGTGTCATTTTTACCTTTTAATTTGTGTATAATTTGTATAACTTCATGCAAATTTTCAGGTTATTTCTTGCTATTCTGTTAATTATCTTTTTCCAATGTTTTTGAAGTAAATCAAGTGAATTTCTTGAAAATAAAGGGTTAAGTCCTGTAGAGTACCATAGCACTGACAAGCCACTATACCAGGCTGAATGTTTTTTTTTTTTTTTCCCTCAAAATTGATCACCAAAGTTCTTGGTATGAGGACTGAGTTCTACCCCCTCCTTACTTGGCTTTGATGTAGTCATCATCAAAACCTTCATTAAAATCAAATCACTAGAAATTCTACATATCCAGCAGCTTTTTGCTGCAGGGGTTATATAGATGTCAGGTGAATTGCATCAGATACTGATTCCAAATTATTATTCCTGCATGTCTATGTTCTGTACAAGTGTAATGATCATGAAAATCTAATTCAGACCAACTTTAAGCACAATGCAAACAATTCACAGCCACTAGTCCAGCTGCTTTTACTACTACTGCTGCTGCTGTTAGGTCTGTTGCTAATGAATGAATGAATGACTGAATGAATGAATGAATGAATGAATGAATGAATGAATGAATGAATGAAGGATTGAAATTTCACAACAGCATAAGATGCAGACTTCTAGGTCACACAACAATACCTACTTATAATGCTATCAGACAACATAATTGCTAATTGAACATATATTTTATTGATCACCCTTTATCCAAACTTTCTGCAAATGTTTCTTCTCAAACTTTCTTTCTTGCATTGAAAAATGATCAAGGTCTTCCCTGTTAAAATAAAACAAAATGCATCCTATACTCAATTTCATTTCAGTCAGCTCATCAATACCAAAATAACACCCAGTTTCCACATGAAAAGGCAATATCCCAGACCCATTACACAGTAATACACACAGTATAGTGATTGAGTTATGATTCCAAATAAATGCAAACACAAATAAATAATGATGTGAAAATGAAAAGCAATACTACAGGTTGAGACAATGTGAGACTATTTGTCCTTTCCTCATAGGTAACCAATAATAATAACACCACTGGATGTCTGTGTAATCTCAGAGGGGTGTTGGCTCAGGATCACACACACTGAAGGCTGGGCTTCTGCCTTGAGCACTATAAAGCCCTGGGCAGCTGGAGCTAGCCAGTGGAGCTGTAATCACAGAGAATGAATGAATTCTCTGGAGTGGCAGCTGGGCTTGTTGGGGCCTTACCAATAATGACAGGAAAATGGCAGTCAAATTGGTCCAGAGTGACAGCGGAAAGAGTCAAAAAAGCTGCAGAGTCTTTTTAGACAGTGTGGTCCATGTGACGAGGTGGGTGAAATAAGATGAGATGAATCCTTACTGATCCCAGGGAGAGGATTAGATCAGGAACTTTACCATAAAATAGAACATAAAATAAGCAACTGAACAGGAAAACAACAAAGACGTACAGTAATAAAGCAGAATACATACTGTATTTTGGGGTTAAATAAACATATGTTAGTGACAATTAAATACGTTGGAAGTAGATTGTGTGGATGCCAAAGTACGGATTACTTACAGGTATGGGCAGAAATTGTAAGTTACTTACAGATGTTACCAGCAATGATAATTGTAGTAGTATTAGTAAAGTATTAGTCAATTAGAAAGATGTAACAGATAAACCTAGGAGTATATGAACATAATTCACAGGCAGAATCGAGGTATGCTTTATAATGAATGCCAACTGTATTGACTGATCATGTATTCATTCATTCATTCATTTTCAGGGTCACGGAGTGTGCTGGAGCCTATCCCAGTGCTCACTGAGTGGAAGGCAGAGGAAGCTCCCTGGACAGGTCGCTGGTTCATCACAGGACAGACAGACAAACACGTACTTTCACACACACATTCACACCTAGGGGCAATTTAGTGTGCCCAGTTCCCCTATCTTGCATGTGGGACTGTGGGAGGAAACCGGCGCCCCCAGCGGAAACCCTCGCAGACACGGGGAGAACATGCAAACTCCACACAGAAATGACCCTGGACAGCCAGCCGGGAATCAAACCCAGGACCTTCTTGTTGTGAGGTGACAAAAGTTCTGTAATACCTCCATGAAGAACCATCAACTACTAAAGAACCTCTTTATTTTGTGGATGGTTCCTCAGCTGAAAAAAATATATGATGATGATGATAATAGCAATAATAATAATAATAATAATAATAATAAAACTTTTGGAAAGATTTCTACATTGAACCAGCTTGCTCCACCAAGGGTTTAGAGTTAAAACTCTTTTCAGCACCACATCAAGGAACTTTTCTGTTGGGTCTTTGAAGAACCTTTGGGGATTCTTTGAAGAACCATCTACAGAAATTCTTTTTTAAAATAAATGTTGTTGGTCTTTTTTGTGATCTGGAATGTTCTTTGTAGAATTAGAAATAGTTCTCTTATAGCACCATCATGAAGAACTATTTTAGGTCCTGCTTGCTACCTTTATTTTTCCTTTAAGAAATGAGAGTTAACCGCTACTTCCATGTACCTTTCCTTTTCTGTCTTCTTTGAAGAACCATTGCTCGATCCCCAAAGAACTTTTTTTTTAATAGTTCTTTTAGGCATCTTTGAACCATTTAGGGACATGGTTCTTTAAAGACTCATGTTCTGAAAGGTTCTTTGTGGAACCTTAGTTCCACTAATGACATCACATCTCATTTTCAGTTCCAGCTGTCACCTTTATTTTCTGTGCATGCAGTATCTAGCTGTTGTCTTGAAACTTCCACAAA
Organism: Myripristis murdjan; assembly: GCF_902150065.1. Lineage (NCBI taxonomy): Eukaryota > Metazoa > Chordata > Actinopteri > Holocentriformes > Holocentridae > Myripristis > Myripristis murdjan. The sequence continues at coordinate 5,875,383 of NC_043988.1, forward strand.
AGAAACCAAAGTATAATCAACATGCTTTTTTTATGAGAGATGAAGAAGAAAGAAAGGTGATGGAGGTACTCCTTTAGGTAGTCTGTCTTGAAGAAGATTGAGCCCTGAGGTGCCTATCTGTCACATGAGGCTGAGGCAACGTCTTCAGCTAATTATGGTTTTTGATGTGGAGGAAGACAATGCCTCTGTTGCAAGAGTGAGGAACCTCAGGGTTAAGAAACGCCACATCCTCATTACGCACTGCATCAGATGTTCTGGATTCAGACATCTTAAAGAGACTGGCGAATGTGTCTGATTGAAGTCTCACTAAAGCCCGACAGCCACATTAGTATTTGCAGCTGATTGGACTGTGTTGAGGTGATTGTCATAGAACTGCTGAGGTTCAAGAGTTTCAAATCTGAAGTACTTTGCCAGCTGAAGATGCTTTTGGCACACGGAAGATATTGCCAAATTTTGGGTAACTGCCTTATTCAGATATCATGAACTTACTGTGTCAGTCTCAATAGCATTTGTTTTACCTTTTGTTATTCTGGAAGGATCTGATCCTGCGTCCACCTTTTCAGAGGTTGTTTTGGTGATGCTCAAGTCATGTGTGTGAATCCCTGCTGAAACTCAGGTCCCATAGCTTGGATTTGGCCTCTAGTATTTTTCCACAGTGAGGTTCATCTTTAGTTTGGCAGGTTTGTGTGAATGTAATCCGCTTGAGTTCTCACTGAGTCATACAGAGAGCAAAGAACCAAAGCATTTTGTGTGTATGATTCTTTTTTTTCCTGGGGTGATGGAGTTACATGGATTTGGATTCCAGGTGAGTTGTAATCCAGACTAACTGGCCAATATTGATTTTTTTTTTTTGAAGCCAATACTGATCTTGTGAGTTGAAAACTGATTTGTCAAAATTTATAATATTAGGAATGCCAACACAAACTTTGCGTTGAACGGACAAATATTTGAATGAACAGTATTGTATTAGTTTAAAAAAATAAAATACAATAAAATAAAAAAAAAAAACAGAAAATTAAAAAATAATAATAATAATAAAGAAAAAAATCACCTGAAAATTTGACAGAAAAATAGAAAATTCTATTGATAATTATTAAAATGATACATTTCAGTGTCAGAGCAGTGATGTTGGGTCAGCATTAGATTTCTTGAATTAAAATGCTTGTAAAAGACACCTAAAGACAATGTTACCAATTACTCAAAATTTCTGAATATTGGCTCAATAATTGGCCAGGACCAGTATCTGGTTGATTGATAGCTTTATTTACAGTCTTGGAAATACTTTGAGAAGATGTGCCCCTCCAGGTTAGTTGCTACTTTTTTATACAGTATATGGGGTCTGTGTTGGAGTGGGTTAACTAGGGCTGAAAGCAGCAGACTGAATTTAGTTTCATTATCAAACAACTTCTCATCTCATGTGAACAAAGAGTAACATTGCTCAGCAGCATTTTACCATTTTATGTCAAGATCACAGATTTTTAGAGGGAATGGTAATTTGGTTGGTTTGATGCATGAGACACAGAAAGCTGAATCATAACATTAAATATTCCTGCTGCGCTTTAATGTTCCAGTTCTGAGTACACACTGCGGTATTCGGATTGACCGACACGGTAATCCCATCAGCATTAATGGTCATATAATGAAAAGACACTTGTCATGGCTATAAATGAACAGAGAGTCATGCCACGTGCTCCTTAGCCCACTGAATGTGGAAAATAAATGCAAGAAGCCAATTCACATAGCACTGATTGACAACTGTGACACCAAGCTACAGTATATTGATTTGTGTGCACAAATTGATTTAAAGATGTGCAACTTATGATTGCCGATTTTAATTCATCCATGGACAATGACAGGTGAAGTAAGAATATTGCTATTGGTAATCTTGACACTGTGGTCACAAAGGGGTAAATTAAGGTTAGCACTTACAAAAATCATTGTCTACTGAGCACTATCTAATGATAAAAGATAGCATAAGTTGGATGATTACAAGTTTTCAGTCTTGTAATGACCTTCACATGGCCTCACATGACATTACCCAGCTTTCTTGCAGTTTCTTTATATGTGTTGGAATGCATATGTGTGAATAAATCTTTTCATGACACATGCTGCGGCATTTTTAGTAAATCCAATTAGTGTGTCAGCAGCTCGTCTGTGCATGTATGTGTTAGAAGCAATGTTTACCAATATTTTTGTATTCTCCATAGAAGAGATGAAGGCAACAGATCAACTAGGGAGCCAAAGAGCTGAGACCACTTTCACATAAACTGATAATTGGGTTTGTCATGTTGCACTACACAAAATTTGTGCATTTCGTCTCCTAATTTGCACATGGTCTCAATGGAAATGGTTACAGCTATAAAACTGGTTCGCAGCTTGAAACATTCATATGCTGCTTCCGGGCAAGCTCCATAGGATGTAATATGGTCCAAGGTCTCCGCAATCACAGAAAACTGAATAAAACTTAACAAGGATACTGAGTAGGAGAGACCTGGGAGAGCAGATTTAAACCACATTAAATTCAAGGCCAAGAGTCGAGAACTTGCCACAAGCTTGACCACTGCTTCATTTTAGGATGTTTTCTCGATACTTCAGTACAGTATATGTGGGCGAGAAGTAAATGTTGGAACTTACTCCTGCTCAAACCAAATACGGGTTAAAATAGTGCACAGGACATATATAATGCATGCAGATTTTCAATGAATGGATTCAGAGAGAAAAAAAATGCAAAAAGATGTTTTTAATATTCATACAAGCTCAAGCATGACAAAATTTCATAATTCAAGGCCATATCTCTTTATTTCTCATGTTGAAAGTAAAAAAGGCAATTGAAAGCTCATTTGTGGAAATTAAACAGCTAAAAATATTGGAATGAGGCAAATAAACATTACAGGAAATGAAAGAAAATGAAAAGCAATGAATAAAAAAAAAACATGTCAGTATAAACACATAACAGACAGATCTAGGAAGAAAACAGGATCCTGTTGCCCATTTTCCATAAACGTCCAAGATGTCCCTGTTGTGTTGTTGAGGATTGTAACAAGTGGACATGATGTAAACAGGGGCAAGAAACAATGGTTGCATGTTCTATGATGTCCTTTTAGCAGTTTAACAACAAAGTAGAAACATGAATAAGTGGCTGCTGTCTTAGTCTGAATCATGATTTATTTTGTTTTCACTGCTGCCCCAAATCATAAGTGTACATTCCAGTATTTACAGCACAAACCACTATATCTCTGGGCAGAGGTGTTTCTAAATATTCACATTCCCTTTCTCAGTCAAGGACACTATTAATATATATTAATGTCTCCAAAATAAATAAATCAATGCATCTTCAACACAATGAGAAATAACGTCTAAGGCACTCCAGTAATTGTTTGACTGCATCAACCTGCCCTGACATTCAGTGGCTTTTGCCTTTATACCGGCGGCGCGCATAACACTCAGCAAAGTAAGTGTTCGTAATATTTTGCGCGCAGCAGCCTGTATGGGCCTGAGGAAAATAAATAAATACATTCCAGAAAGAGAAATGAAACAGCTGCATATCTGCTGCCATGTAGGAGTGTACAGACAGGCTGAGCTGGGTTAGTCTCGACAAGACTCAGTGCGTTTCCAGATCGGAGCTGTACAGTACCATTACATGCCCTTACTGCAACAGTCATAAGGTCACAGTAATACACACCTTCCTCCGGTGCATGAGACCTGTTTTTCCAGCCAGCAGAACAGATTCACTATTCACATCAAAGGGGTCTCTGGCTGGAAGCCCTGCGAGCTGCCTCCTCCCTACATTTTAGGGAATGATTCAGAGGCTTCCCAACGCCACTACCTGAGACCGTAAGCGTGATTCATACACCCACATTACTCATGCCCTCTCTTTTCCGAAAGCAATTCTGCATTCATTCCTTCTCAAAGACATAATGACCATTGCTAGTGGCGTTGACCATGATGTTCTCGGCTGTTAACCTTTGATTCAAAGTAAGTAGTACTTTCAGCAGGTCATTTAAGCTGGCTTCCTTGCCCACTTTTTCTATCCAACTGTTGAGCAGCTCATGGATGCGGTCTTCATGCTGAAGGTGGTCTTTGCTTTTGATCACATTGTCTTTAATTCCAAGTTGTCTGAAGAACCTCTTGTGGTAGTCGAAGTCCATCTCCTCGAAATATTCAAAGCAATTTCTTAGAGACTCCTCACCTGAGCACAGAGAGACACATTCATTTAGGCATCCCTACCAAACTCAGGCATGGAGCCTTCACCAAAGTAACAGAGTTCATTTCTAACATTGAAGCTGTACAAGGCAAGGCTTTTTTTTCTTTGAAGGGGTCTGTGACCAAATCTGAACTTCAGTTTTGTAGTTCTGTTAACTGTCAGGATAGTAGCCATGTAAACATAGATATTAAGCTGAATCTATAGAGACCAAACCAAAACACTGACTTTGTAGCACTAAAAAGGCAGTAAGAGAGCAGTGTTACACTGCAGCTATACAATGAGTAACATATACTGTAACTTTTCAGAACAGAGAGGGAATGAAGAGAAAACAGTACTGTACCATTCACAGGAACAAGATTTGGAAATGGCTCATTTTCCTTAAAAAAAAAAAAAAAAGAGAGAGAGAGAGAAAGGAAGAGAAATGTAAACTTTAGCAACATCCAAACAAATCCGACTGCTGGGCTCTTGCAGTCGATTGAAATTCTTCATGAGTCCTGAATTGTAACCTCTGCTGAATGCAACTCATATCTCTTATTTAATTACTTGGCATGTCCAAAAGCCATGTACTCCCTGCTGATCAGGCAGCTGTTCCACTATACTAAAATGAAAATGGTTCGACGGGCATATTTGTCTCTGACATCAGAAACGACTCGGATGTTGAACTATTTTCTGGGTTTGACTGAGAAAAGTAGTAATTGGAAATGTCATGTTTAAGCCCTTGAACTCTGATTTTCACATTTCACATATGCTTTATATCTGCTGGTCGCAATGCTTTTATGAAGCTACTTCTCCCTTACATTGAGTGTAATATTGAATGCAAAATGCCACTGTTTTCTGGCTGCAACATTAGATCAAACAGAAAATATCTACATGTTTTGTGCATCATTTTCCATACATTTCTCCGTAATTCAGCAGGACATAAAAAAAGGCTGAGCCATGCAGCAATTATAAGATGAAGAGCTAATCATCAATCAATAGGAGAGACAATGATGGTGGTCAATCTGACAATAAATATGTAATCAAACAATTGATTGGTCTAATCACAGTTAAAAGTAGTACATTGCCATCATCTTGTTAACAGCCCCATGCATGGCTGGTAAAGTAATGAAAATTTTCAGACATGGCACATGCACTGTCTTATGAGAAACACTAAAGTGGGAAAATGGAGGAGAGGAGCTTGAGTGTTTGGACAGTCCGACCAGTGTAAGCGGAGGGAAAAGAGAGCCAAGCCTCTGAATGGGAAGAAGCAGAGAGTAAAGCAGGTAGGAAGAAGGGAGCAGATGAGCTGCTGCTCTCACCCTCACGCTGTGCTGCCTGGGGACTACAGGGCTGCAGTGGGGAGAGCATGTGGGGAGGGGAGGCACAAGGTCAGCTAGACTGCACTGGGAGTTACTGGCAGAGCTGTCCGGGCTGTCCCATAGCTCTGCGCACTCATCCTCTGTACTGGCTGAGGATTTGGCTCTCATCACTGGCCGGCACTGGATCAGATGCGAGCGGCTCACCCTTCGGTTCTCTCTGTTCTGCCTTTCCTCTGAGGACCGGCTGTCCCTACAGTCCTAGAGAGGATGACGACATGCTTTAACAGCAGCCGATCACATCCGTTTAGAATGGGAATAATCTTAAAACACATTTTTTTCCTGGTCTGTATTCGGCAGTGGTTGTCATATTTGTCGTCTTGCATAATAAAATTCGTGGAGAGATTTAATGTTGGCTATTCAGAAATCTAGGCTTACTCTACTGCTGCACTTATTTTAAATCAATCTGAATAAGAGTGTCAGCTGAATGCCTAAAATGTGGAAGTGCACCTGAAAACACTGTGTGACTCACCAGCACTTCCTTCAGTCTGTTAGGTGGATTGCTTTCAGGGTCTGGAAAGAAAAATATGTCTGGAATGGATGAAAGCACATTAAGGAGTTAACAAAACACCAAAAAAAAAAAAAACCCCAAAAAAACCCAGTACTTCAGCTCCTCTGTTATTACATTTCTCTTGCTTTTACATTTAACACAAGAATCAGTCTTGGCACAAGATAAGTGTTTTGCACTTTGATGTCACCTTAAGTTTCTATATGGTTCCAACAGAGCAACATTTCTTAAATAATGCATCCGGACCCGAATGGTTCACATCCCTGTCTCTTGTGGGTGCAGAATATGATTTGTAATTTCATTTAAAGATCAACTCCCATGAAAAGAATCAATTTCTCAAATTTGAGCCTCAGGCTGAGGAGCTCCATGATTCGCTGCTATAGAAAAGTGGCTTTCAGAAACTTAAAGAGTTCCTTCTAACTTCAGCAAAAAAACAAATTCCATGATACTCCACATATTGCCCGTCAGGGATAAAAATACTATTGCTGTTGTGTCTTATTCTGCATTTTACTATTTACTGCAAATTAATAAATTCATTTTAAATATTTGCACAGATTTGTATTGATCCTATTTGAAACATAAAATTCCTGCTTATCATCTGGGCTGATATATAAACTACAATTACCTGTTGGTCTGCGACATCTCCGCCGGCACACAAAAGCAACTATTATTCCAAAAATTACCGCAGATATCACAACTGGCACAATCACGGCAGCAACTGTTGATTGAAATGAAACATAATTAGCAACTATTAGCACCACATGATGGCAATAATAAGGTCATAACTTGGATCAATTTCCAGCTGCTTGAGTTCCCCTACAGGCCTTCAGGAGGCACCGGATCGCGCAGGAAGTCTGGGTAAAAATTCAAATTTAATGTATTGACAGGATTTATTTTGGCCAGATCTCAACATGATGCATGATGATTGTGACTGGGCTGAGGATTATTCTGCACACCAGCAAATAAGTGAAATGACAGTGATGGTGATATCAAATGTGTGGAAAAATGTGGTCATGTTTGGTTGGTTATGTTTTCTGACTTTTCTTTCTGCTTTTCACTACAAGTAAACGTGATGAGATTTTAATGATTGCCATTTTAATGATTGCCATGTCTATAATGTTTTTAGAAATATGCAGGTAGCATATCAGCTTCCAGTGAGGACTGTACCTGAGGCAGATGCAAAGCCAGAGCCGGACCGGCCTTTCTTGCATTGTGTGTCGGAGACAGCGGTGCAGTTCCTCACTTTCACCTCATCTTCTTCACATCTGTTTTAGAAGTGCGGTGAAAAGACACATGGAAAGCACAAAATAATTCAAATGAATGATGTCTTAGGAACAGCGTTCAGTCAAGAAATGAAATGAAGGACTCGTCTCCCTTTATTTGTTCTGAATGAGCCAAATATCAGGGATGTTCTCTGTTTTGTTTGTGTCGGCTCACCTTGAACACTTCTTGCACACCTCGCACGCTTGGTCAGGGGCACAGAACCATCCCGATCTACACTGGCATTCAGTGTTTTGAGTTGACAAACACGGCCTTACAATTTCCTGATCTGAAACGGCAACATGAAAAGGACCTTGTTAAGTCTGAGTTTATGCTTGGAGCGCTTTAAAAAGGTTGAATATTGATTTTTCTTCCAGTCATTCCAATCAATAGTGTAAAGCCATCAAGCAGAATTACCGAAGCGACACTTGGTGCACCTCAAACACTGATGCAGCCCGTTGTCGTGCTCCGTGTACATCTCGTAGTCACATTCCTCGCACTTCCCACTTTGCCCTGCTTTTGTGCAAGGTGATTTCACATATGTACCTGTTAAAACACACACACACACATTTATAGGGCACTCTCCAAAACACATTAACCCCCAAAAAACCCTGACACAAACTCAACTGAGCCTGTCACTTTAGCTGAATAATAACCCATCATTATCAGGCTCAACTTGCCGCATAGCTCTTATGATTGATTTCTGGATTTGAGCTTGTGACAAAGCTTCAGTCTCAGTGGACTGCATCAAGTGAGGCTCCATGTGGCTCACCAGCTGGACATTTTAAACAGCAGATGTTGATGTGCAAGTACTCCATGTTGTCTGTGCAGGAGACGTCCCGCTGTGTCCTGTTTCCCCCTCTGCCGCCCAACTCAAGGCCAGACTGCTGGAGAGCCACGGTGGCTTTGAGGAGCCACATCAGTATGGAGACAACCTTTAGGTGAGAGAAATCCGCAAACATTTAAAATGAAATACTGTATTTACATTGTTTGTTCATTTGGCTTCACTTCAGAAGAGCTTTGTGGATATGTTTGCTACTTTTTTAGTTGCTACATGTAGAGTTAAAAAAAAAAAAAAAAAAAAAAAAAAATCAAGAAACTGTTGTTTTATTCATTTTGAGACATGTGGTATGATTTCTGTGACCAGACAAGACTTCCGCTGGATTACTGCATGTTACCTTGAGGGTGATTTTGGTGAGAAATCTGTTGGGTTGCTTTACAACACAACAGGAAATTACTTCAAAACACAAAACAGGAAGAAGTGAAAGCCTAATGGGGACAAAATATCACTGCCAATATGTTTACCTTCACTTACACACTTTCATAGTTTTCATCCTGTTCCTCTGAGACAGTTTCATAGAATCTGCTGAAAATTTTTAAAAGGAACAGATTCGGGGAGTGGGGCTATAAGGTGATTTTGATAAAAGTTGTTAGGAAGCTTCTTTTTCATAAAAAATAAAATAAAAATAAAAAAGACTCAAATGTATTCTTCTTCTTTTGCAGTATTCATTCTTGGGAAAACTTGAGTTCAAATTCATCAGTGCCTCCTTTGTTTTGTGAGTTTCCCACAGCTATGTATATATACTAGGCACAAAAAGTTCTGCACTGCTTTTTCAGTCTATAATTTCTCCCCTTTATTTATAACCAATAGTGTTGTATCTTATACCGTTGTAAAGCCTGATTTGTCCTCTTTCCAATGAGATACAACTTGTAAGGATCCTGCATTTCTGGAATGAGTGACACCGGTAATTGTGTGACCAACGAAGGGTTAGGGTTAGAAGAAGGGAATTTTGATTGACTGAAAGGACACTGAATGGGATTTTGCTCCCCTCAAAAACAGGGGGAGGGGACATGTTTAGCCATGTTGGTCATACCAATCGATTGACAATACTTACAACTTATTTCTCATTGAAAAGGGGACTAATCAGGCTTTCTAACGGTATAAAAGACAACACCAATCGGTATTCTTAAATGGGAAAAATGATCAACTGAAAAAATATTGCAGGGGATTTTCTCAAAAAAAAAAAAAAACCCAAAAATCTCCCTTGGGCTGAACAATCAAAAATATTATCAAAACAAGGTTGTAAATGAAGTGTTATGGTGCTACAGAGATGCCCTGTCCTACAAACTGTATTTTCCACATGTAAGAAAACATGTTTGTTGGGTACAGATTCATGATCATGTTACGTCTTTTCAGCTGTACGTCAAAATCTTAATGCAAAAATTATCATTCCTACTAAGATCGTGAATCATATTACATATATAAATGTAAAATTAACAGCAATATGATTATTTTATCATATACTCCAGCCCTAATCCACCCAGTATTAAACAAACAGTCATGATATCTGACTTGGAGCCCTAAGAAAAAACCACTTTCCTTGACCCCATAGGCTACCAGATGGAAATGAGATGTGTGGCTGCTGCGCACAAAGCAGTGTTTTGTCTGCTACACGTGTCTCAAAAGTAAATGCACAATGGCTACTGGCAAGTCAAATTTTCAAGTAAATAAATAAGTACATGTAAATTTTATATCATTATTTTTGTCATGTGCCACGCTCATTTGTATTTCTATTGATGTGTATTGTTGGGATGGCCTGCATCTGATGCATCTGATGATTGGCTAATCATCTGTCTCTGTGCCTTGAGGCTGTTGCCTTGGTGAATCGGGTGTGATCAACACATGACCAATAAAAGGCTATAACATGTAACCTGGCAAAAATCCTCTTGCTCTCATAATAAAAAGGGTGTAAGCAGACTGTGTACTTGCTGTGTGGACTCATTCTCAGGACTTTATTTCTGCCTCAGTCCAGCACCCACAGGATGTGTGCATGCCTACGTTCTTTCTCTGTCCTCTTCGGCAAAGCTAAGAATGCCAGGGAGGAAGAGTGGGATGGAATGCAATGGCGTTTGTGGCAAATGTGGACTTCATTTTGAGAAACACATGCCAATAAAAATACCATTGGCATGAGACCCACTAGTTATCACCTTGACCATTGTTTGATTTGTTTACAGCAATGAATTTGGCATACATGGTATCACAGTTAATTTGACAGTATACTGATGATTAAAAATGTGGTATGCAACACCTTTCATCTCACTTTCCTGTTTTTTTTCCCCCCTCTGTGTTTATATCGTTTATATTTGATACCCCTTGAAGCTACTAAGGAAATCAGTCCAAGCTGAGTGTTGTCTGTTTATGATGGAGGTGAAGTGATTGCCTCACAGGAAATGACTTGTTTACAGGGGAATACCTTAATGGCTAACTAGGTAGGCAAAGATGAAAGGATGACTACTTGTAGGTGGAATGATTTTCTCTGCATGAGCTTCCTTATTTTTAACAAGTTGCCAGTGGTTATGATGCAATGCTGTGGGTAGTTGCATAAAATATGGCCTGCTAGGACATGGGAATTGCGGGGGATTTCCTTCATTCATCAATCAATCAAAAGTCGGCATCAACATGAGTGTACCATCCTACCTAAAAAGAAATTAATAAATGTTTAATAATGCTGTCTGAACATTACACCTATCACATTGGCATAATGCTCAGGTGACTGTAAACGTCAAGTCCTGTACAGGCTCAGTGATTCATCATAATAACCAAATAAGGCATCAGGGGTTAAAGTCACAAGACTTTTGACACGCCCAAATGTTTCTTAACCTCATTCTACCTGTCCTACATTACCAGAGGCTCACCCCACATGCTTCAGCCACTCCCTGGCAATGCACACCCACACACACTTCACTCCCTGTTACTGGGTGAAAGCTATTACAAATACAGGCTTTTTTCCCTCCCTTGGTCTCAACCTTCAGCTTAAATTAAAATGGCCTTGAGTACAAAAGATAATTTTATTTTGCTTGACCTCCAGTCACCCATTATTCCATCGGTTGTGTGGGTCAGTGTAAGCCCTTGTATCTGGCATGTACAGAACGCCATACAAAACGCCGTTCAGAAACGTAGTTATTTAATGTGACCACGCTTATCGGCATGGATACATACTTGAAGCAGTTTGACTCAAGACCTCTTCTGAGTCCCTGGCAGTGCTTCCTCAAATCGGCATGGATATAATCCACCAAGCAGCACTTTACTTCAACAAAATTATAACTTTTGAAGGTGGAGGAGGCTTGTGAAGGTTAACTAAAGGCTCACTGGTGGGTGGCCTGTGTACCTTAACAGCTAAAAGTTCATTCAAAGCTCTGATACTGTAGGCAACCCTCCGTGCTCACGCCACAGGAAATGGGCACATTTTTTAATAGGGCTTGGCGAGACGTTCGCACCGCACACACCTACTGAGGTGTGTTAGCGTCACTCATTCATTAATTCATTGAACTCCGTCACTTGTTAACAGTGAACGTTTCCGACAGCTCAGTGTTACTTCTAAGAAATGACCCGCTGACGAACAAACTTGAGGGCACTTTTGCTAATTCGCTGAAGAATTTCGCACGTCGCTCCGAGACGGTGGCTCACAGTTTGACAAGTAAACGTGACTTTCTGTGCCACTTCGAGTTGAAGCTCCAAACACGTTTTCCCAAAGGAACCAAGTAGAGTCATATGGAAAAAACGCCAAACTAATGATTCAATTAATTAAAATTTTTTCACAAACGTAGCCCATATACAACTTCATTCTACCAAAATACACCATGTCAACCAACTGAGATAAGACCTTTGAGGCTTTAAGGTAGGATTTCATTGGAATAATGTGCTGGCTGGGGGTTTATGTATATATACACCAAACCAAAAAGAAACCCTCAGTGCTTAAAATATGTTTTGGGACACAGCGTTGCTGTTAAAAGGCACTGCCAGGCTAATTAAGTTTGACAAAATGTTTTCTCCACACGGGAACCCCGGCACCTCTCCGTGCGAATTTGAAGTTGAGTCAAAGTAAAATAAAGTATCCAGTTTTATTAATATCAGGCCCTTGCTTTAAACAGTTTAAAGTAGAAACGTACACTTACCATGTACGACGTGTTGGTCATACTTTCACAGTGGAGTAGCCGACTGTCAAAGCTGACAACCCTGACAACTCAACTCATCCCAAATCAAGTTTGTGGCGAATGAGTCCACACTCCGCTTGACTTCCTCTCAACAAGTTGCTTGGACGTTTGGCGCATTCGCATTAACGCCGGAGGTGCACCTGCCGGGCGGGGTTTCCGCTTGTTTAGTTAGCCTCCCCCGCCTTACCAACACAAGCTGTGAGCCACTGCCGCTGTCCGACCGTCACGTGCAGTGCAGGCGCCGCTTTTTTAAACGAGTGCGCCCTGCAGAGGAAAGGCACCGCTCTGTGCTGCCTTCACTTCCTGTAGGATTTTATTAGGAATTTATTAAAGTTACTCATTGATGACACAACAAATCCTTAAAAATATCTGGGAAAGTGTTTTTTTTATGATTAGTAGAGCTGCCGAGATGTTTCATTTAGGGATCATAGAATGCCCCTATGTGAACAGCTGATGTTAAAGGTGTTGAATTTATATAACAAACAGCACACAGCGTGGCTGATGCACATCCTGTCATAATCTCTGAGCCGGCTTACTTCCAATATTAAACAACAGACACCATAAGACTTTTCTTTTGCCACTGTCTACTTTATTTTATAAAACATGACAGCAAAAGTCGTAGCATACAGCAAGAAGTCATAGCCTATTTACAGTTTGCAAGTGCGGGTTGCGTGCCAGCCAGGAGCACGTGAAGGCAGCAAGGGGGGAGCTGTCTCTTGGTCTTCTATCTTTCCACATGAGGAGCCTGTCCTGTCTCACTCAGTAACACTGCTCGTGTCAATGAGCGGCACTAGAGCTTATCTGTGTGTACAAACATAATTTCCCTGATAAACAAAAGAAATTGGAGTTGTTGTTGTTGTTGTTGTTGTTGTTGTTGTTGTTGTTGTTGTTGTTGTTGTTGTTGCTGATCCAGTTTCTGAAAGATCGCTCGAGTCATAACACAGTGCAAATGTTTGAACAGGTCCGGATTGCAAATTACTCAGTTATTTACAAACTCATTAGGAGCAACTTCCCCACATTTTATCTGCCAGTTAGAATGCACCCACCTTTTTTGGCTGAATTAAATAGTAGGCCTATTGATAAGTAGTATGTTTTAATACACTGATGTAACTTATGACAAGGTAAAAAGTTTCCTCACCTTTTTAGATTCAGCTTTATTGATCCCCTGAAAAGAAAATTCAAAGTGACACAACAGCATATCAAATCATATCAAAGATAAATATACAATAAAATAAGATATAATGTCCAACAAAAGTGAAGGTAAACCGTATAAAAATAGAATTAAATAGAATAATAATATTTTTTTAAAAAATCAGCTATATAAATGTTATGAAACTGTACTACAAATGAAGCAAGTGAAGCTCCCATCAAAATAACAATATTACTCTATCAATATGTTTAGCTCTAGATGCACTGATGTTGACAAAATGTAACATTTGAACTCTTCAAATGAAAAAAAAAAAAACATCTAATTTTACTTTCTACTGGTCACAATATTACTTTGAGCAGTAACAATGTTCATTTTTATTCTAACTGTAAAGTGTGGTCTTTTCAATTCGTTGTTAGTTGATGATATTCATAAGCAAGTTTTAGACGCATAAATGTAAATTTTAAACTGCTATACACCCCAAATTCTCTCATTTGAATTGGAATTTGCCTAACTGGGTGACTCGTGCATGCATAAACAGCAATAACAAAAGCTGTTTGGCTGTAAACCAGTGTGATATCCTTGTAAATGCTCACTGATCTGCCTTTTTTTTTTTTTTTTTTTTTTTTTTTAAGATATTCTCTTATTGCAAATTAAATTCCAATTTATTATGTTAATCTATACTTATAAAGGCATTTATAACTGAATATTTAATTTTGAAGTGTTCAACTATTATTCTGAGCTTGAATTTGTTGTTGAAGCTCTCCATTCTGAAATGGTGTTGTCCCCCGGCCAGAGCAAAAATATGACTCCAATAAGTTCAAGTCAAATAAATATTCTGTTGTTGCACACGTTGCACATCATTGTGATAGGAGCAGTAACTAAACCCTCAAAAACCTCAGTCTGAAGCAGAGTAGGGACAAATTCTGCTAACAGTTCTGAATGGCTCCTCTGTGCTGTCAGTGTTCTGGGGAAAATGTTTGATTTAAAGCCTCTCATATGAACCTACATGAAGTCAGTGGTTATTAGTGCTGTTATTACTATTGCTGTAGTAAGGTGAAGTATGCATCATTCTCCCGGGTGGGCCAGCTTAACATTATCTGGTGAACAGTTGTCTGCAGGAGACAGATATCCTGTCAAACAGGAAGGGCTGGGTTCAAACTCAACATCCTTGCAAGATTTTGTGTAAATGTCGTTGTATAAATCCCTGACTAATGTTGGAGCGGGCTGGAGAACACACGGTGGAGTTGAAACAAATGCAGTTTGGCAGTGGCAGCTCTTCCCCATGCAGAAGCAGAAATGGCGGCCCGTCTCTGAGAGTGAGATCTGAGTTTTGGGAGAGGTAGGCCGTGAGCACGCGGCCGTGGTCGTACCTGTGACTAATAGCTACGTCTGGACGGCTGCTGCTCTCACGGCCTGCCAGGCAGACTGTGGGACAGGGACGGGATTTACTGCACGGAGGAGCCGTGTGTGTGCGATGCCGCCGTGCACTGGACCAGCTCATTAACATCTTATTAGCAGATTGCATCGATATTTGCATAGTCTGTGTGGCGGACTCTGCCTCTGCACGGGCGATTCGGGAGTTTCCACCATGTTTACTACTGTGTGGCTTATACTACTGGAACTTGTGTTTTTGGTGATAAGGCAGGGGAGGAGGCTAAAGTCCCTAAGCCACTTATTCCTAGATAAGGCCGCAAACTTTGCATTCAGGCTGACTGCACTGCTTTCTGCTCATCTGCTGCATTGAGGTCAAGATCAATTCCACTGATAAGGAATTATTTTTTTTCTTCATCCACAGAGTCTTTTTTCACATAAAGTGCCAGCGGGAATGTTTACCCACTCAAAGCCAGGCTATCCGGCTTTTTTAACTTGTGGAATAGAGGGTAAGAACACCATCGGAAGGGAAAAGGGGAAAGTGCACCAGACGGTTGGGCCACCACACCTCAAATACAATGTTAAGGAGCAGAAACTGCAAGCAAACAAAGGTTATTTGATATGGGGCAAAATAAACAAATAAATAAAGTAAATGAAGACAAAAAAGAGTTGTATTTCATTTTTTGGTCTATTTTTTTATTTGTGTAAAAACCCCATTAAAAGGAAAAAGGGGTAAAGTGCACCATCATGACAACAGAAGCAGCGAGCAAAAAAAGCCTATTTGATATGCTGCAAAATAAAATAAAACAAAACAAAATAAAATGAGGACAAAAATGACTTGTGTTGCAAATTTTTTGATCATTTTTAAAAAATTTGTAGGACAGAGGGACACCGGCAAAAAGGAAAAGGGCAAAGTGTGCCAGATGGTCAGGCCATCATGCCTCAAAAATGATATTAAGGAGCAGAAACAGCAAGCAAGCAAAAAAAAAAAAAAAATTAGGCCCACAAAAATGTGTCAAATGCCTCTGAATCCACATCAATCCGTATCTTTAGCAGCGAGACAGGCTCTCCACTGCCGTTATTGTTTGCTTGATCTTCTCTCAAGGATGAAAAATGGGGATTTGCATAAAAGAGAGTTGTTTCACGCAATGATTTCCTCACTTATGGTCAGCCTCCAAAAGCAACCTGACTCTCTCCACTGATGTGCTCGTCATCTCAGGAGAGCCCCCCCTGCTTTTACCGAGAAACTTTGAATTCAGCGTCTGGCTTCAGCAGCAGCTCAGGGGCTTAAGCAGCTGAGTCGCAGTGACAGTTAGTCGCTGAGGTTGGATACCTTGCTCGAGGGCACTTTGGCAGCAGCGGCCGGGGGAAGTCCCTGCTCACGGTTTCATCGGCAGTTTCTTGAGGGGGATTTAGACTAATGACTCTCCTGCTGCAAACTCACTTATCAGGCCACCAGCACTATACCCAAGCGTTTCATTAGCATTTTTATAATGTTTGTCACTTTGAGACGAGCAAAACATAAAATGGCACCGCGCTGCAGACAAGTTAACACCTGTCACTTCTCAGGAAGAGCGGCTCCAGCCCATTGTTCATTTTTTTTTTTTTTTTTTTTTTTTTGAACCATATTAATGCTATCGGCATGTACACAGTTGCCAGGTATTTTGTTTGGCCAGGGAGTGTCAGTCTTAATTCCTGAGCTGTGGTATGCTCAGAGCGGGCCAGTGTCTCATTGTACTGAGATTAGAGAAATAATACAAGCCCAAAACCTCCGAGTAGTAAGGTTCTTTTGAGTAAAACAACCCTAACGTCAGCTTCACAGAGTTTAGAGGAACAGTTTATAGTCATCGCTGCATGAACCAAACAGTGGTGGAAAGACTGGATTTTCTTAAGTGTGTAGAAGAACTGTTACTTTGTGCCACTACAGCTGGAAAAGCACAACTTACAGAGTTAAAAGTGCAAAAAGTCAAATACAGATAATTGATTATGTAATACTACACATCTTTATAAACTAGGCTGAGCATGAAAGGTTATGAAGTTCATGTCTGTCGTGTTGTGAACGAGCTGAACAAAGAACAGGTTGATACAAACCTGTAAAACTGTAGCTGGGGTTATTTTTGGTTAACACTGACTGAGTCATTCTCGTGACAAATTTCAAACGTTTGCTGATGTTTCCTCCACTCAGTGCTGCCTGATGTATGATAATTATTGTATTTGTATGGTAGATTTTCCTTCTTTGTACAATGTACAATTAATAATGCCAAAAAGTGGCCAAAGGCATGATAATTTCACCATGCCAAGCATGCATGAATTAACTTAAATCCCTGGATGCTCATTAATGATCAGTTTTTCTTTTTATCATGCACTCATTGGCCACTTACACTATAATGCTCAGGTTTTCTTGTTGTCACAGTAACAGAGGTGATAATTCAGTTACTATGTTTGGCATTGAGCCCATAGTTAGTGCTGCTGTTGGACTGGGCTGCATTTTATTGAGAGTTGTTTCTACTATTCTGTCCACCCGCAATGCCCTCATGTATATAAACAGATAAGATAAGATAAGATAATCTTTATTGTCATCGCTAATGTTGCAAAGGGGTGGAAAGTTTCCGGTAAATTTCCCGGAAAGTTTCCGAAAATCCCCATGAGAATTTTCACTCTGGAATATTGGAAATTTTCAGGAGATTTTTGCTTTCACCCTTTCTCCAATTTTTCCGAAAATTCCCAGGAATATTCGGCTCGGGAATTTTGGGAATTTTCGTTTTTTTTTTTTTTTTTTTTCTTGTTATCCATTAGAATGAGGTGTTTAAAAAATTTCCATGGAAATTTAAGCTTGGGAATTTTGGAAATTTTCTTTTTTGTTGTTGTTAACTTAAGGTGAATGGGAAAAAAATAAACAATAATCAGTAAAATGAATGTCAGCATCAATATCACCACTTTTTTTAGTTGCTGAGGGGGACATACAGTGCTGTGAAAAAGTATTTGCCCCATTCCTGATTTCTTATTTTTTTGCATATTTGTCACACTTAAATGTTTCAGATCATCAAACAAATTCTGATATTAGACAAAGATAACCCGAGTAAATACAAAATACAGTTTTTAAATGATGATTTCGTTTATTAAGGGAAAAAGGCTATCAAAACCTACCTGGCCCTATTTGAAAAAGTAATTGCCCCCCACCCCCTGGAAAATTCCCTGGAAATTCATTATAATGTAACATGTTTGCATGCATATCTGCTTATAACAAACCAAAATGTTTATTATGTATACATGTGTATGACCAGGTGGGTGGGGAGGATTCCTGAGAGAGGGGAGGGGGGGCATCAGTGTGGGAGGGGGGTAGAGTTTAGTAGAATCACAGCTCTATTGTAGAAGCTGTTTTTTAGTCTTGTTGTGCGGGCGCTCAGTACTCTCTAGCGCCTACCTGAGGGGAGGGGGGTGAAAAGGTAGTGCCCAGGGTGTGTGCTGTCTTTAATGATGCCCTTAGCCCTCCGGATGCAGCGGGTCCGGTAGAGAGGACAAAAAAATTAGAAACACCTGTCAGCATAATGTAATCCAGCACAAGACCTCTGCAAACTACAACCTTAATAATAAACATAGAATTAAATTTACACATTCTGCACAATGTCAACAAAAACTAAAAAAATTATAAACTTTTTTTAAAAGGTAGAATTTATGGCAGAGCTGCTGACCTGAACTGCATTAGACTGGACAGGTGGAGCTGAGGAGGTGGACACTGAGAGTGTATAGCGTTAGAGAAATCTGATCCTAGATCTGTGCTCACGGGACAAGACATTCAAAATCACATCTATTAAGTATTCAGTGAATCTTTTATCCTTGTTGCTGCTTGACGTGTGCACAGCCATGGCAGTGAGAGCATGTCAGGCTCCCACAGTCCAATGCTGTGAGCCAGTGAAATGTTTTCTCCTGCTGTGTGGCTCTTCCAGTTGGACAGACCAGGGGTCAGCGACCTTAGGCACGTGTGCCACCACTGGCACACGGTAGATTAAGCATTGGCACACCAACAGTGTGCAAGAGATGATTTTTTTTAGGAGATGAATTTCCTGAAGTGCCCTCTCATCCACACATCACAGTGCCTACCTCTCACACAGCCATCAGCTGTTATCTGGTCTGTGTTATTTAGTGAGACTGCTGGTATAATATCCTGCTCAGCTCGGGTCACGTCAGCGTTATTTTAGTGAAACTCTAGGATAAAATAAATAAAGTGATGGACTCACTGTCTGCTCTGGGCAGCTTCCTGTATAGTGCTGGAGTTTACATGATGACGCTGAAGGCAACATGTATTTTATGCTATTTCAGGCGGTAAATGTAAACTAGTTAATGATGGAGGACAAGCAAAATCTGGGGCTCGGGTCGGGTTCAGACACAAAAAATGAATGCCTGTCTGGGTCGTGCTCAGTTATTATGCTTTCAGACTCGAGTCAGGTTTGGAAAAAAAAAAAAAGAAAAAAAAAAAAAAAAAAAGCCCAATCTACACTCTCATGTGAAACACCATTTTGAGACAAAACGTGAGAAAACATTTAAAGATGAGGCAGATGAGGCAGAGTCCATCAGACATGCTGTGTCCAGGCACAGGAAACAAGGCAGCGTCCTCAAAGTGTTACTCAGCCAATGAGCACGTCACAATTTGTCTTCATTCAACCCTCAAAGTCTAATGCTGCCTATATGGACGGAATGAAATTACAGATCGGTTGGAGATTTTGATTTCCAGCTGGTGTCATAATTAAACGTAATGGTAATGTTGATATGGCACACTGATTAACAAAAAGGTCACCGACCCCTGGGCTACAGTATGTGAGTATACAGCGTCAGACACAATACATACACTTTTTTGTGACATTTCACACCTCCACCTGTGGTTTTTCTTCATTCAATTTTGTATGATAATTTTCTTCAGAATGCAACAGTTTTAAGCCTCTGGTTCCACAGTTTAGTCATTCCCATCTTGTAACTCTGCCCCCACTGCTTGTGCAAGTTTGATGCGTGTCCATTTAAGCCAGTTTCTGATGCATTGCTAATGAAGCACCATCAACATTTGCGCACTCTTACGCCCCTCTGACCCCCTGCTGGCCCCCCAGTGGCAGTCTCGGGGTGGTGCATGGGCTAAACTGTCTCAATTGTCCTCACCTGAGAGGGTGTGGACAAAAGCCAGGGAGCCTGTGATGTGGAAACTTGGGTCCAAGTCAGGCCAGATTGACTTCAAAAAACTTCTCAGACTTGGTACCAAAAACACCAATAAAATAAGGCTTGGAGGCTTCACAATTAAGACTAAAAAACCAGGCAGAGTCTCAAGCAGGCAGGTTTATTTTCGTTCGAGATCTCAAATGGAAACAAACAGTGAGTCGATCACAAAGGAAGACGATTGACATTCTTAGTTTGTGCACTTGTTTTATGTCCTCCCAACTATCATGTCAGCGATTGTGTTCATAACAAAGAGATCATACATGATCACAAGAGTAGCAGTGCCAGTGTTAGGCTTGCTGTTGAGATAACAGTTTTTAATTGGGCCCAATTTACCTTGGGTTTGTAGATCTTGGACTCTGGCCGTTGATTAGTGAGCGGCATTTAGGCATGGCGGGCGGAGGTATTGCTTAAGCCTTAACGTTTCTAGACTAATGCTGATTCATGTTCTTCAATATGAGCTCTCTCCTCTTTATTACCCTCTACAGTGTTGATTTTTTTCAGGCTCAGAATTACCTGTACACCTGTCTCCTGAGTGAGGCTGCACTCTCCCCATGCTCTCCTTGGTGCTTTGCCTTTTGCACTGCTCCCCTAGATTTGATTTTAACTTTAGTTATTTATCTGTGGAAATAAAATGATGTCTGATCTGCCGTCTGTCTCCACTTCATGTTGCTGCCCACGAGCCAGGGTCATAACATGTGGTAATAGCAGATGTGATTTAAAATGTCATGAACTATAAATTGTTTTATACAATGATGTCACACATCTGCTGATTGCAGTTTCACTGAAGCTCCATCACACTTACATTGAGTGAAATATTCCAAGCCGAGATGCCATCGTTTTACGGCTGCAGCTACATCAAATAGAAAATATCTAGATGTCTTGTGCATCATTTTAGACATATTTCCCTGGGATTCAGCAGGACGTGAAAACTTTGGAATCTCCGCTAGAATTTAAAATAAAGAAAAAATAAAGCTAGGCTGCGCTGCAACGATAAACCCACCCATGGGACCAACAGGGTAGAAGCAGCTGAAGTAGTGAAAGCTGTTAAAATTAAATGGCTGAGAGAAAAAAAAATCCTCAAGCACAAGTTGATAAAAGTTATTCAGTCACACTAAGAGCAAATATAATCTCTTACTTCCACTTTTGCAATAAAGTATTCCTTAGTGTTATCATAAATGATAATGTGTGATGGATGCGTTCATTTCCACTGTGTCTTGAGAGCATACTGTACATTTTTAGCATGAGGGCCTCCACTGGGAATAATTGCTCAGCCTCGGCAGTGGTAAAGACGCAGCTCACACAATTATGAACCAATTTTGAATCGACCGCCTGTACAAGATGCAACGTGACAAGTTGAGATCTTTCAACTGTACATTTATTTCCAAAAGGCTGCATATACATTTGCAAATTCTACTGTACAGAAAACATCCAAAATGTCCATAATTATAGATACAATATACCACAAAGCTGCCCTGGCATTACCAAACATAGATGTTCAGCACTAGAAAAGCTCTGCAGCCTATTCAATATTATAATCTTTAATACTTTTTCAACTAATACCTTTAAATGTATGTCAGTATGATTAAGTTTTTTTGTTTTTTTTTTCAGTCCCATCTGTACTTTACAACATTCACCATTTACAGTAGTTAAACAAGGCACAAGAATAGTGATATGAAGCCAAAGGCCATGCGTGAAGCAAAAAAGAGCATGGGACCAACTCAGGTGAGAGAAAATCATGGACGCAACAGTAAACTTCTTTAGCTCATGAAACAGGATTAGTCTTACACCAAAGCATTATACATAGTGTGTATATGTTTGTGTGTGTGTGTGTGTGTGTGCGTGTGTTTCTGACTTCACATTTAAGAACAGAACTTCAACACGTTTGATTATGGAAAATAGACATAGCTGAAATATATCGAAAAGGATGGCGGGTCTCGGGTGAGATGGTGAGTGTGTTGCACAGACAGGATGCACTCGATGCAACATAAGCCACCGCTAAGCATTACAAAAGCACACATTTCCATTTTTGACACTCTTTTGCTTGCAGGAATGAAAAACGAGAATCCCATTAGTCACAATTAAGGAAACAATCATATTGGGGGGGAAAAAAAAGAGAAAAAACATTACCTTTCGCATTCTTCACTTACCAGCTGAAATTACGTTAAAGATGAGGATAATTTGATTAGAAGTGCATGGAGATGATGCACAGAGGGAAAAAAACAGGGGCTTTTTTTTTTTTTTTTTTTTTTTTTTAATCACAGCAGCATAAAAACATCCACGTGTCAGGTCAGCAATACTTAGCCCCGGCGCCGTGTACAACACCATCCACTGAGTTAAATGTCACCATATCTTTGAAGGGCATTCTCACAACACATTTAGCCTTCTTATCTTAAAAAACAAGTCGACGGAACTGAAATCAGCATAGGCGAGAGATACTGTGATCCCCAAGATTTTAATTTGAAGGTGAGAAAAAAAAAAAAAAAAAGAATCATGGGTCAAAGCTGGGAACTATTTACTCGGCTGATGGCGGGGAGGTTTCACTCCGACTGTTTTCCGGTGTTTTTATTCGACAGATTGACTTTACCTGCATTTTTCAGCCTGGTGTATTGTAACTGATAGTATCATGGTAAGAAGTGCCAAACTGATGTGAGTTGTATGAGGATATGGACTTTTATGGTTTAAAAAAAAAAAGTATAAATTAACATTTTTCTTGACAATATCTTTTTTTTCTTTGTTTGATACTGGTGTTTGTTTACCTACTTCTTTTTTTTTTATTATTATTTTTAACTATATTGCTGGCTGACATATGACATCTTGATATGTTTGCAAGCCTAACATGTCCACGGCATCATTCTCTTGTCTTTATTTTCAACACAGAGCATGCTCCGTGTTGTTTTGCCCAGAAATGTCACTGCATATTTTTACTGTTGACACTGTTACCCTTGATATCTCTTTTTTCATGTAAGCCAACTTCCATTCCATTTACAGATATCTTGTATAGCTATGAAATGGCGTGCTTCTGTTGTATGTGTGTGTGTGTGTGTGTATGTGTGTGTGTGTGTGTGTGTGATGGGGGGCATCGGGTGTGCTGAGGCCAGATACGAAGCTATGTGATGGGTGTTAATGGTTGGAATTGGGTGATAAGACACTGTGATGGTTTCCCCGCGGTGCCAGGAAATGATGTTTTACCGCTTCCTCTCCTTCTATCACTGCGCAGAGGAAGCCACACCAGAACTGTAACGCCACGGTTGGAAATCTCACACCAGCACATTACACCAAAAACCACAGTTTTCCTGACAGTATGTAGGTGAGTCAGCCTCTGACTGGCCTCTCCATCCGCTCGGGTTGGACCATTAGATGGGGCTGACACTGGCCTTTCTGAAATCACATTTTGGACAGTCATTCTTATTCATCTTATCCTGTTTCAGAGGTGTTTTTTTCCCACTTTGCCAAGAATAAAATTCAAGGGAAAATGTTTAATACTCTTTTTTTTATTTTCAGGGATGATAATAGTCAAATTTAAAGCAGAAAACCAGCACAAAATACCAGCATCAATCACAAATATCTGCATCCGCCTTCCAAAAAGCTGCACACTCTCCTCACTCGCATGACTACTCTCAAGATACCTATCGCTGAAGCAAGGATATCATTTCCAAACAACCCAAAAGTAGATGAAAGATGTGTCTCATTTGCACTTTCCACCGAAATGGTGCCACCATTGTATCGCCCTATTTGCATATCAGAACTAATATGCAAATATGTCCAGATGCCGCAAAAACCGACAGGGAGAGGGAGGGAAGACCCCGAGGGGGGAGCGAGGAGAGGAGTCCCCATCTCTTAAAGAGCATATTGTTCAGAAAATAATTGACACAACAGTGCAGAAAATACCCCAGCACTCACCCACAGAGCTAGGGGAGGAAAGAATACACAGTGCACCACTCAGATGAAGGGCAGCCTGACCTTAAAGGGGAAAAAAAAATCCCCCCCCGAAGAAA
This sequence comes from Myripristis murdjan, assembly GCF_902150065.1. Classification (NCBI taxonomy): domain Eukaryota; kingdom Metazoa; phylum Chordata; class Actinopteri; order Holocentriformes; family Holocentridae; genus Myripristis; species Myripristis murdjan. The sequence goes on from NC_043988.1 coordinate 5,899,426, forward strand.
CAGAGTGGAAAGGCAGAAAGAGATTTACAGTCAATCCTCAGACAAATTCTTGAAAGAGAGGGGTAGATCCATACCAGGCAGCGGCTCATCTCTTCTAGCAGTTGTGATTGGTCGGCATGTCGACGGCTCCGTCGACTCACCGACACCCTCGTGACCTTTCAATGCACCGCCACAGTGTGTTGTCTGTCACTGGCTGTGGGCATACACGGATACTCCTTACGCTTAGTTCATCATTTTCAGACTTCCAGCAGTGTCCCTTTGATTTCAGCCTGTGTACTCCGGAGCTGTGTCCTCTGTCTCGTGACTTGTTAGTTTGCCCGTTCCGCACAGGCTGCCTGCTTGTATATGATTGAAGTCAGACTCTGGCTCATCCTGGCTCTTGGGGGAGCTTTTGGAGTGGATCTTGCCAATCTCCTCTAGGGCGCTGGCCAGAGAGTCAAGGTCACCAGTGTCCTGGTGACGAGCCTCCCACAGGCTCAATATGACTGCTGATGGACTCCGCTGCTTTGCAAAATAACACAGGTTTCTGTGGGAGGGGGCAAAGCCATGTCAATGCACAATGCAGCAAGAGCTCACACTCAGTAAGAGAAAACAGGTCAGAGTAATGCAGTGAGGGGCCTCCGGATTGATCCTCAGAGGTTTGCCTTGAAATCAGACATAGGTCAGACAGTATCTGTGAATAATTTGGAGCATTTTGGTCACACTTTGGACTGTCCTCTATAAATGTTCAACAGATTATCAGTTGATCAACAACATATTGGCATATCAATTGTCTATTGACATATCTATTAGGCAAGAGCCACCCACAGTGTTAAGAATAAGGTTTTGGTGCTTGAGGGCTAGTGTATATCAAGCCTGTTTTATCAAATGGGCAACAGGCCAACAAAGTTTATGACCAGTCTTAGCACTATCTTGCCCAGAACTCTGGGGGGATCCACAACAACGCTTTACAGAAAGGTTGAAATATAACTTATAGCTTATTGATATTCTATTGAACTCTTGCTGATATTTAAGATATAACATATATTTAACATATAAATATATGAACTGACCTTCTGTTGAATACCTATAGTGGATTATTTAAAGAAAGTGTGAGCAGAATTTTTGTAACCTGGTTTGAGTGTGCTGGGTGTTTTTTTTTTTTTTTTTTTTTTTTTCAAACAGGATAATACATATAGGCTACAAAGGACATAACTAGACCAACGGTTCCCAAAGTGGAGTCCAGAAACCTCCAGGCAAGGGTTCTATATTTTCATGTGGTCTCATATAAAATTAGGACACTTTTAATATTTACAATAATTTAATTTACTAGAGATTACACGGATTAGAGGATGTATAAGAATGACTCTCAACTTTCAGCGCTACTGTTTCCGTAAGTGTACACAGCTCATGACACTGCAATTCAATACTAAACCAAAAACAACACAAATCTTCCAATATTTGTCCCTAGGGTGAATTCTTAATGCAGTTCTTGCTCTGGTGTGTGTCTGTTTGAGAAGCCCTGAAGCCCACAATTTGGAAGTCTGCTTAGTATACATCTCTGTGACTGAAAATTTATTTGACACTAACTGAGTAGTGCCAGCGCAGGAAACACGGTTAAAACCAAAATTATGACCCTTTAAGACAATCCAAAATCGAATCAAGAATAAATTATCCTCACAAATTATCAATAATTTGAGTGTGATTCAATTTTCAGATGCTGTCAAAGTCCAGGAGAGCTTGCTGTCATGCAAACATGGGACACATCACGGGGGGCTGAGTCCAGTGGGGGGCAGTATTTCACTGCCTCTCTATGGTGCTTTATCTGGCACAAGAGAAATAACCCACCCAACATAAAAGGCTGCAGCCATTGGTCACATCAGGCTCAGTTCAAAGCAACCCAACTTAGAGAGGAAAGCTTATCTGGGTAATTTGGAACCCCAAAGGACTCTTAGATACCAACTTCGCATGAATCATGCACTTAACTGGAGATTATGGTTGCCACGAGCCAATACCAAAGCGAAGACAACGAGTGGATCAAGTAAATATCAGTTTAATGTCTCATAATAAATGCACACTTTTTGTTTGTAAAGATAAAAGCATAAGCCACCCACACCCTGCATGAATAAGTCACCGCATATACATTAGACTGACTGGTGTTTGCTAACTGTCTGACATAGGTGGTAATGTTAGAGGAGAATATGAAATTATACTATTTATTGTCCTGAGGGAAATGGAGTTTTCAAGGCCAGCAGAAAATAACAGTGCACATCATATGCAACAGCGGTCAGCAGACAAAGCATTCACTTGTATAAAGTTAAATAATCAATCCTGTCAGTCTCCCACTGCCGAGTATAAAAGGTACTCAGCAGTGAGCTGCATATAAAGTGACATTCATGAGGTTAACAACATTCACGGTATTGTTATCATTCTGGTCAGCCCGTGCTCACGGGGAAGCCAGTACAGAGAATATGGTGCACATCATGCACTCTTAGATAGGATGCACATCATACGCTCAGAGAGGAAGCTCACCGATCTAAGTGGAGTTTCTGGGCTAAGAGCTGCCAGTCCTTGCCCTTGGCGTTGGCAGTGTCGAAGGTGGCACAGATCCTCTGGCGGATGGACAGGGGGATTTTGAAGGCCTTGGGCCCCGTCTGGGACGTGATGGTGCAGTCTGTCTGCATAAAAAATGGGACTGACTCTTTTTCAGTCTGAAAGAACAAAACAGAGACAGACTGCAATCAGACCTGGGTCGAATATTATTTGCAAATAATTCTTCGAACCTGCTTTGCGGACCAGATGGTGTAATGCATCCCCACAATTCAGACGGTGCCAAGTAAGTGATAAAAGTCAATCAGAATTTTGAAGTCGAACGTTAACATTTTAAAAAATCAAATCATTACAAGAAAATGAATCATAATATCTTAAAATAATTACTGTAAACAAATTAGGTATTGGTGAAGATGACTTGTTGTTTCTCAACATTGAAAGCGTTTCCCACAAACCCTGTTGCTTTCTATCCCATTTCTGCCTCCGCGGCGTCTTTTGGTACTTAACAGGATCAACACAGTAGATATGATTTTCCCACTGAGCCTTCACTTTGAAACTGTGAAAGCTGACAAATCCTAACAATGTAGCACTTAAGGAAGAAAAAACACACCATTAAAAGTAACTGTGGATATTATTTAATCACAAATGGCTGTGAGAAACTGGTTGTATGAAGTCATCGACTGATGCTTTCCTCTACCTTAACAACTACTTTCAAGGTACTCTTGAGCAAGGCATTCAATCCCCAGCCACCTCAATGGCGCCGCTCAACAAGTACATGACTGTGATTGTATTGAGAATCTTCCAAGTGTGGATATGTGTGAAGTGCAGCAGTATTTGCTGCAAAAGAGCATGTTTCCCTGCATAAATATATATCTTTATATCTATATCAATATCTATCACTATCTATGATTCTCTCTCTCTCTCTCTCTCTCTCTCTCTCTATATATATATATGTGTGTGTGTGTGTGTGTGTGTGTATGTATATATACATATATATATATATACACACACATAATATGTCACACACATAATGTGGCACAATACAGGTGGATGTCTGATGTCTAGCAGCACAATACAAGCTAAGTATAGGTCTGTGTGCACTTTAGAGTGCGTGTCCTCCTCTCTCTATTAATACAGAATGCAAGCTCAGGAGAGTTGGCCCTGCTGTCAGTGGACACACTGCAGGAAGGTTAGATAAAGGTCGCGTGAGAAAGTAAAATGTCCTCCGCCTGCCAAGCCTCACCTCGGCCACAGCCGTGTAGACCTGCAGAATCTGCTCGTGGCCTTTGACCTGGCGGACGCTGATTTTGCAGGAGAGCTGGGTGGTGGCAGGGCTGTATCTCTCCAGAGAGAAGGCACAGTGCAGGGGCTGCTGGTTGCTGCACCACACTTGGGGGAAGGAGAATTCCTGCGGAGGCACGGGGAGGAAGAGGGTGATGAGGCACACGGTACAGTAATCTTAATGCGTGCTCTGTTCAGCTCCTGTTCTTCATGTGGGGCAACACTGTCACATGCGAAGGCATTCGCATAAAGCGAGATAAAAGGTAAGAGTTGGCTTTGAAGTCTCGACGATGCCGCAGCGTGATAGCTTTATGTATGGAAATAACTATTTGTAGAGGAGCGAAAGAAAGAAGCTCTGAAATCATTTACAAATATAGCCCAAATCCCACTTAATTCTGATAATAGAAGCTGCTTGCGGGCTAAGTAGCGTAGGCAATATATGTGGGAATGGGAGGAACGGGGAAAATGATAGCCTTTGATGTATAATTAATTTCCGGGGAACGGGCACATCTGTGGAGAAATGTCCTTGACCTCTGGCAGACTCCTTCTCTGCCATATCTGCATATTAAAAGTGACCCGTAAACAATTCTGAGCAAAGACCACAGCATTAAAAGTGACGGCTGGCGTGCCTACCCAAGACTTAACCCTTGTGGCTTTGATCTTGCCGGCACACAGCAGATAATGGAGCAGGGGAATGGGGGTGTGGGAGGGGGGGGTTGTTGCTGATGGACGTGGAGAGCCTGGATGCTTTTTAGCACTAAAAGCTGACTTGATGTATGGCACAGCACGCAGCCATTATTCTACACCTGCTTCACCATAGAAGGAGGTTCACAGTGCCTGTCTCCTTCCTAAGACCCTCATAAATAAGGCCTGAGGGGGGGGGGGGGGGGGGGGAGGGGCGGAGGCACGGGGATGTCTCCGGAGTGTGGAGCCTTCACACTGCATTCAGATGTTTAAACCATAATGCTGTGCGGTGGGGGGACGCGGCTGGACCGCTCTGCAAAAAGCAGCGTGTACAGCCTGTACGACATTCACTGAGTGCTGGGCTGTAACTCGATTTATTGCTGCTTGCATCCATATGCTACTGCAGCAAAACAAAGCAAAACAAACAGAAAAAAATATTAATCTCGGGTTAAGTCAAGTCCATCTTTATCGCTGAAAAAAGATTCACAACAGAAAAAAACAGTCTTGAAGAACAAAATGTTACACATGATGGGAAAAAAAAATAACATAAAAGTAAATTAATTAATTAATTAATAAACAGAAATTAATCCACAAAGCTCCCTCTTATGGATAATAAAGATAGATTTGCCTTAAATTAATGGAGCATATGAATGCAAACAGCAAATACGCCGCCAACTCTGAATGTTGTTTTCCAAACTTGTTTTCTACTGAAATGTGTATCTTGGTTATATATTGGTAAGTCGGTGCTGTAAACAATCCACTGACAAATAAATTGCTGCTACTGCTGTTGCTACATTGCTATTGACGTTTGAGGTTTGACATCAAAATGAATTCAAATACTCCTGAAATTTCCACAAAAACATCTGTCCATTTTGCTACTCCTGCTTGCCAACTGATGTAAGACAACTGTGATTCAACTGATATCTAGTTTATGAAAGCTTTTGCATTTGGTAGCTCTTTCCTGGGAAAAAAAAATGCCCAGATGTACATTTCCTGCAGGACCAACTCCACTTTGTTTGGAATAATAATAAGAAGAAGAACTGGGCAGTTAGCATGAGCAGTGATAGCCACCATGGCTAAAAAGAAAAAAAGAAGGGAGCGCCACATACAGGAAGCGAAATGTCATCAGCAAAACATCCAAGGACAAAGACATCACGGCCCACACACACCGTTTGACTGACAGGTGATCTGTGGGGAGTGCAGCACAGAAACACCACAGCACTAAAGACTTGGTGCCAAAGACGGAAACAAAATTGAAAAAAAAAAAAAAAAAACTGCTTTAACCCTTTATTGGGCACTCATTGAAATACTTTGAAATTCAAAAAATCAACCCTAGATTGTTATTAGAGAACATGACAGGACTTTATTACTTCTATAAAATTTTTCTAAAATTTTCATTTTGTAATTGAAAATCAAAGCCATTGAGATTGGTCAAATGCCACAATCATGTGACCTGGGATGTAGAGCCATCTTTGCTGATTGGCTGGGTGAAGACCAAATGATTATTGAACTAACTGAGACAGGGGATGGGCCTGATATGTAAAATTTCTGAAATTACCAAAAATAGTCACTTGCCCTATAAAGGGTTAAGGTCTGATCTGCATCATGGAATGCTAAAGGCGTCAGTACCTGACATGTGGTAAAGGGTTTGATGCTCCACAGAAACTGGGGAACATCCTGGATGGACACCTGGAGGCTAAAGGTGTTCGCTCGGAAAGGCAACATCTTTGGCTCCTCGAGGAGCTGACCCCCTCTGCTCTTCTCTGTGGCCACCACTCCCTGAGGAGGAGAGGAGAGGAAAGGAGAGGAGAGGAGAGGAGAGGAAAGGAATGTGATGAAAGGTGAGGCAGCAAAGAGAAGAGATAAATGAGAGAGAAAACAAGAGTCCAATCCTTTGAACGCACCTCTCCACCTGGTGCCAAGTCTTCCTCTGTCACATCCACTAATTGACTCATCACAAATATTAACACAAAAAACAGAGCGCTGTGTGAAATGCCATCAAATCGCCATTGAACAAAACATACAATTCGGGTCCTCCATTAGCATCACATTTGCAGCCTCACCATGACAGATTGAAGTTTCAATTTAATGCACTGGAAAAGCATGCATCGGGAGCTAACGGCCATGTCCCAAATTGAATTTGTGATGATGAAAGAGCTCTTTGATTGTCGCTCGCAGGTATTCATCTGTCATCATTGTTCTCTGTCCCAGTGGGATGGTTCAGTGTCTGGGCTGTCTATCCTTAGCCATCTCAATCACAAAAGGAAAAGACAGGGAACAGAGCTGTGACTAATGCCAGGCCACACTGATTGATTCTGACTAAGTGTTGGTGTGTGCATGTGCCTGTGTGTGTGTGTGTGCGCGCGCTCATGGGCACGTGTTTTTAGAAAAGTGTGTCTGTGGTGTGCTGCATATCTGTCATCACTGTAGGTGTGAAAACAATCGACTGTTGGTAAAATGCAGATGAAAGATGCTGGTAGAAAAAACAAATATGACAGCAGGGAACCTGTTGGATGAAATATGATGAGCCTCCTCTGCCATCTGGCTTTATCTTTCAAATCTGTTAGCCACTAAGCAGTTGGACAGTACCAAAGTTAAGAAGCTCTCTTTGGGTTTCCCTTGTATCAGCTTGAGTCTATGACAATAGTGCATTCAGGTCATATGGGAATAACTGTCAAAACAACTCGGCAATTAAAAAAGAATCGCACATGCTTGCTCATTTTAAAGCCCACATGGGACTCGTATTACCTGGGGACCTCATGTGATTTAGAAATTACCCCCTCATGTCTGTGTTTCCTGCGCTGCATTCTCATGGGACAAACAAGGTCTGCATTTTGCTCTAATTTACTGACATTATCCCCCCGGATATGATTGAAAATGTCAAGGCTCTGAGTAACTAAAGGTGTTTGTATTGACCCTGTTGTAAGATAGAAAAACGCTCCTTCCTGCATGCTGCCGCGCATGGCATCTCATCATCTTCTGAGATTTCAAGAGGCAGAAAAAAGGAAGGGAAAAAAAAAATCCTTGCTAAAAAAAAAAAAAATACGGCTCCAAATTGCTGAGATGTTGATTCTCATGGGACGATTACCAGAGGACTTCTGTGCTTGGTGAACTATGGTAGGCAGTGTGTGCTGGAATTTTTACTTTACAAATTATGGACATGGCCGATTCACAAGGGATAAGGATCACAGACGACCTGCGCGTGTTATTACAAATTACTTATGGTCCCCAGGTAATACTAGTCCCATGAGAATAGAGCAGTCATCAAAGGCCTGAAGGAAGTTTTCTAGACGGTTTTGCTCCTGGTCAGCTGTTTCCCACTTAACACACATGCAATTAATGATGCATTTTTGTTCAGGTTTTAAAGAAAACCAAACACTGCAATGTCAAACACTGCCAAAAAATCTGGCTAATAGTTTTATCCTGGTTGTGGGGTATGAGGGACAAGAGTCTATCTCAGGATGCACTGGGCAAAAGACACGGAGTCATTCTTGCAAATATCCCTTCACAAGGATATTATATTTATACTTATGGGCATGCAGTCCATCTGATTTGCATTTTTTCAAATGTCAACCACAAATGAAAAATCCAGCAACCTTCTGCTATAGATTTTATGCTGCTACCACAATATGACTTATTTGATGAAAACATAGCTATTTCCTTGTTGCTAACATCAGAATTTAGACGGTAAATGAAATGGGCATCCTTCATCATATCCAAAATTGCTAAGTAGAATTTACCTGTTGAAAGGTGATGGCAATAGTATATTCCACAAGTATTTCCTCACTGAAAGCTGAAGTGAATGGTATTTACTTGTAATGTTTACCATCAGAAAACTGACATGGATGGTATTTTAAGGAAGGGAGCTCACATCTACTGTCTTTCCCGTACGACCTGAATGCAGCAAAAGGCCTGACCTTGGAAAAAGACTTGCTGTTGCAGAAGCAACATTTCCTGTCCAATCTGATATGAAAGCAAAGAGCTTTTCCCTGTATTTCTTATCACAGCTGCCACAGGAAATTCTCTTAACTCCACTTTTGGTGATTTTAATCGTTGCACTTGAACTAAATGTTTACATGGTGCTTTAATGGTGGGGAAAGTGTCACAAACATGGGGACCAGCGAAAACTATTCAAAGCCCATGGAATTTAAAAAGCACACGGTCATCAGGGTGGAAATAATGTTTTTTTTTTTTTTTTTTTCAAACCAGACTTCTTCTTCTTCTTTTTTTTTAAAGCACACTTTTTGAAGACACAAGGTCTGGATCCGACAGCAGTGTTGCGCAGTGTTGTAGCGAATGCTACCACTTTGTCACAGTAACGGCTGCATTTGGAGGAAATGTCTTCCTCATGTGAGTGTTTGTGTTGCAAAGGGCCTCCTGTTGATCCAGAATTTGGCCTGTGATTGACTTTGTGCCGGAGCTTGGAAAACACACAGTGGTGATGTGGTGCTTGCAGACCAGAGCCCAAGGGACATACAAAAGTCTGGCATCTGCTCGGCAGGCTGGGAATTCATAAACTAAATCCAGAATGCATTTTAAAGCCAGCTGCCGCTGACGGCTGCTACATGACAGAAAGGCGGTCGGGAGGCTGAGTCAGTCCCGAGGCTCACTATGCTCTGTTCAGCTAGGCTCAGCTCCATTCTGTTAGGCTTGTCTCTCCAGGGAAGAGGAAGCTTGATTTCCCTGATGTTCGCTGATGAGATCTCAATGCCTAAATACCCTATAGGTCGCTGAAGGATAATCAAGTCAAGCGCGATAAAAAAGAATGATTGGTTAACATTTGAATGGCAGTGATTACAGTACGATCAGCTTTGTCTCCATCTATAAAAAACACTGGATGAGAATCTGTCAGGCTGTTACAAAGTCCCCCCATCAACGCTGCTGTATTGTTTCACAAGGGCAATGAATCTGCAATCACTCACATGGTTTAACTGGTACAGAACACGTGTTAGTGGTGGCCTAGTGGCTCAGGGAGCTGAGGCAGATGCCATGTACTGTACATACAAGGTTGCAGGTTTGAATCTGGGCTGTCTGACCTTTGTTATCCCTCCTCTCCTGTCTTTCCAATGTCCTTTGACAGCGTAGAATCAAGTAAAGATAGTGATGGGCAGTGGCTGACAAGCAGGCTGGTGGCTTGAGTTTTGACAGTTTGACTCCAAGATGGTGGGGAAAGTTAATGAGAAAAGTTCACCCCTCTCTCTATAGCTACTGGCTAATACCCATGAGCAAGGCACATAATCTCCATTTGTGCCACTGGAGCAGCTCCGTGGTTAACAATAGAGGAAGAAAAGATCACATCTCCCCAAACTGTAGCATCTTTATATCGGTTAGTTGGCTGTTTAAGGGTTGATTTTTAAGACTTTTCAGAGCACTTTAGAGACCCCAAGCTAGATCACAAATCGTTTCACCTCAAATGAACCATGTCCAAACCTGTGGCCTGTGACAGGTTCCTGTGGTTCCTATCAGCTGATTCTACAGCCTAGATTAAAAACATGAGGTTTCATTTGGCTCTTCCAAAGTCTGTATTTAAAACAAGAATTTATGTTGGCTTTTCCATAGTCTAGATTTAAAACAAGAGGTTTCTATTGGCTTCTCTATATCTAACTATCCTTTACTTGATTATCGGTCATTTTGTTGGTTTTGTTTTGTGTTTTGTACTTGTGTGGGAAGTACTCTATGGACAAAAATTACTTGTAGATTATTGTTACTGGGCACTTTCTCTGTGTGCATGTATGAACCACTGTGACTGTGAAGCGTGGCGTTGCTAGGAAAAGTCCTGAATGCTCAGTGAACCTGTCTGGGTAAATAAAGGGGGAAATAATACTATCAAAACACCTTCCTCACCTGAAAGGCGTGTGGTGTGTCGTCCACACAGTAGACTCGCAGGCTGTAGTCCATGGAGCTGACCTCCATGCTCCCAAACACAGCCAGCTTCAGCCTCTTGATGGCTGCCTGGGTCAGCGGCTCGCCGACCAGGGCGTATGAGCCTGGCTGGTCCAGCAGCAAGTGGCAGCTCGTCGAGTCCATTAGGCAGTAGCAGGAACTGGACTCCTCCTCCACTGACATCACTTCCTGCAATGAAGGACAGACACCGTCCCCTTGAAGACACAATCAGAATTCTAGTTGAACACCGCGGAGACACTGAGTGTCTCACGGTCCCAAAAGCTGTTTCAGTGGCTTTTCCACTGGGTGAAACACTGAATACTTGTTTGCAGACTGATCAAGCATGAAAGCGGTCAAATTTCAAGACAACACAAAATACTGGTTTCAATACATCTAGTGTCAATATTGGTACTGCCTTGAAACAAGTCATGTTGCTAAGTTTACTTTTGTTAAGATGTCATGAGGAGGGTACCAAAAAGTTGAAGAAATATGTGTATAATAATTTTTTGGTATTGGCAAAATGTAAAGATACTGCATACAACACAAAATTTCATCTATTAACAGTGTCAGTCAAATATAGCACTATCACTCTGTGAGAGATCCATAATAGTTGAGTGATAATCTCATAGTTAAAGACAGAGGTTCTACAGTTATAAAACAAGTGTAGTTGATATGTGTGTCAGGACTGAACAGCCATTTTCATAGCTTTCCCAAACTTAATGGTGCAGTTTTTGAACATTCAGAGTCCTGGAAGTTAACAAAGACCTCTCTTACCTGCATAAGAGCCCTTTAACATGCTGCCTGTGATGCTGAAGTTGTTTTATTCTGTTTTGTGTACACTACATTATGCTTGGCTTGACATACCATTCGCTAAATCCCTAATTTCTTTGCGGTTTATTAGGAAAACAAGTGAGAGGCTGTAGTAGTTTTAATCACAACCCCACAAAAATACACAGTGTTGTTTCTTAAGCTTATTGTATTTGCACAATAAGCTTAAGCAAGAAATATATTCATGCTTGCAACTGCCTGGAAAGCATGCCTGGAAAATTCTGCAAATGAACTACTGTATGGAATGCATTATGTATTGAATCTCTAAGTTGTATGCTGCTGTTGAAAAATGATGTAGCCCACGTTACAGAAGTCTAAATCTCAAAGCTAAGACTACACAGTTTGTGACTAGTCTCTCGAGAACGTGGAAAACCATTTCCTACATGAGTTATGGTGTTAGTACATAGCAAGACACAAAATAGTCATTACGAACAATACATTGTTTTATTTATGAAACAACACCAGCAGCTGGAAAGCACTTCATTATTTCCAACTGAAATGAAGGAATGTATCTTTTATATGCACCCTTTCCTACCCTTTCCTTTTCTTTTATCCAATGAAAAGAATAAGAAAACATTATAAGTAAGCCGACTGAAAATGGGAGTTTTATCATACAAATAGGAAGTAATGACATGCCAAGTGAAACGCCTCAAAGTGGTAACTTCAGTGTGTGTTTTAACCGAGACCAGCCCTTGCATGGTTCTGATACTGCTATCAAGTGCTCTAGCAGAGCTCCTTGTTTTGACTTTGATGGTCATAAATACGACGTGTCATGCATTTAAGTCCTGTTGGAAGGATGGTTTGACACTCGGCAACATAAGAAAACAGTAGGCAAAGACTATCTTAAATGAAACACGCTTGCACAGAAGGTAAAAAAAAAAAAAGCTCAGAGAAGATCAAATACACTAACAAGAATGGGCTACTGCATGAGAACAATTCCACTGTCAACCACAGAGAAGTATACTACGCTGACTTTCATATACCTTCCTGTGATTATCTTAACACTCTTACAACTTCCTTGGCAAGCCAAATAATCCATGATACATGTAGGAAAATACCATTTGATGAAGGTCTGCAAGACAGAGCAGTAATTACCCAGCCACATGAAACCGTTTTCACTCATAAACAGCAAAAAGCAGCACATAAGATTTGGTCCTGATTACCATGTGCATCCAGATATATTTTAATTTCTCTCTTTTTGCATGGATAGACAGACTATCAAAGCACCCAACGCATACCTGCTCACTTATTATTTAACATCAGCTAAATACGTAATATGTAGTCAACAGTGTTGTTTTTCTGTATCAACCTAGGTTTTAACCTGTGAGGAAGTCTTGTAACAACATGTCAAAACTCAAGTATTCTGTAGAAACCTTCCTCACTTATACACAACATGCCTAAATGGATATAACATCACAAGGTTAAGTATGAAGTGCACACGTGCTATGTGCTAAAATAAATACTTTCAGAGAAATGTTCCAGCACTCTTCAGTAATAAATTATTTTGACTAGCTTGTTGGCAGCTGCCCAGTATTATATCAGAATTTATTAGGGAAAAAAAAAGACTTGGTATGGATTGTATGGAAAACATACAAGTATGTGGCCTACTTTATTTTCTGCTGGCCAAAAATTTACATAATTTATCCTCTTATACATTATACTCCAGAATCTAATAGCTCAATGGGATGTTTTTTTTTTCCAGTTAAGAAAAAAGTGAGAAACATTGCAACACTGCTCATCAATATTTATCATCATTTATATCATGTGTTACTGCCGGGTTTTCTGTGATTTTAATACCTCATAATGTATAGTAAGGGTTTGTTCTCGCATTTTTCTACACCTTTGTCATTATAGGGTATTATTGCATACTACTACATCAGCAACTAACAGTTCTTTTTATAGGTAAATACACAGTACACTAAATGGAAATAAAACATGGATTAATTTGTAATGGTGTGGGCTAACTCTGCATAAAGCCATGGGAAACTGGAATTCAATAGCATTTTTTTTCTCCTGATAACAAAGTAGATGGTAGCTGAAGTACCTGAACTATAGCTGCAGCCTGAGTGAGGTACCCAAGCACCCATCATATGTAAACCCCTCACCATATTCTTGATAGTGGTGGCTTGCATTCAATATTGATACAGTTTCAGTATTTCAGTCTCTATGAACAAATCCCAGCTCTCTGTTTTTAGGACAGAGATGAAATGACATGCAAACTTTTGTGCTTGTATTGTTTTATTCCCATCACTACTGAAACTTAATGCTGTTTGCAATGTCTCGTGGTTCCACTATAATTACTGCATTTCAGTGTGGAACACATTCCTCCTGTTAAAAGCAGTATAGTAGAATAATATAACATTGACTCATATTGCAAACCAGTGATGTTGCGCTTTAGTTATATTCATAAATCTATCTTGGTTGACGTGATAGTTTGGGTTTTTTCCCTATGTAGTGGTATTTGCTTCTCCATCCAAGTGTAATATATAATCCAAGTTTGTTCCACAAGTGGAACTACTTTTTTTTGGTGTCATTATGCAACAGCTCCCATTAGCATTGTATGTTTGTTCACCCACCCGCTACACAAAGCTGTTGCGTAGTGATACCGAAACTAAGTAGTTCCACAAGATAGTAAGAGCATTGTAAAGAATCCCCAACAAACAGGTGTTGCTGTGCATCCTTCAAAACACATTTCAACTTTGCGTCACCGCTCGAAATTGTGTTGTTTACTGCAAGATGTACTTCATTCATTTTTGAGACAAACAGCACCGGTGATACACTCACTCTTGTGACAGGGAAGAAGCTGATAGGTCAAACTTTAAGGATCTGTTACACTCGTATGGAGGAGCAAGAACCACTATGTGGATAAAAAAAAAAAAAAACTATCACCTAGTCAGTAGATGACTGACAGCTCCAAAGGGTGGCTACTGTATTCAGTACATAATGAAGGAAGATATTGTGTGCTCTGTGTGTACTCATACCACGTATCCTGCCGGCTGAGAACCTGAGATGGCAGTTTCAGGGAAAATCATCCAATTACAGGCCAATCTATGTTTCTATATAGAAATACTGCTTCTTTTTCAAACCTTAGCAGTCTTTATTAAATCCCAAAAGGTAAGAAAACACAAATGGAGAGAGAAATGCCAGCTTTCAGTTTTCTGTGGTTTTTAAGTTCTCTTTGGGTAGAGTGTATCTCAACAGGTCAGTTTAATTGAGACCACTTAGACTCAAATGACAAAAAAGGTAGATGTTTGAGTCTAGGTGGTCCTCATCATCGGGCCGGCTCACTGTTAGATTATGTGCTTATTGACATTCTTTGTCTGTTGAGTCAGAAGGTTCTCACTTCAATAAATCCTTTTGCACCTTCAACGATGAAATAGGGTTATTTTAATAAGACCATGCACTTGAAGATATAATACATCCTCAAAATCCCCCTATCTGTTCTTTGGTTAACCTCAGTGCTAAGTTATTATTTCCAACCAAGAACCTATGATGATCTCCAAGCCTCTTTGATATTGGAGTGAAATCTCAAAGCAACAGGAATCTTGTCTTCATTCATATCCCCTCTGGTCTCCTTTGTTATTTTCTTCACACCACTCGCCCCTGTCTTGAGACACTGCCCGCTAACACTCAATAGATATCTGTTTGACACACAACAGCAAACGTAGAACACTTTTAAGAGACAAGGTTAGGTAAACCTGAGGTTGAACTCAAAAAAAAAAAAAGGTGAAAAATGGACTGACGGGAAGCAGTGACACCTCTCCCTCTAATGTTGTCTGAGCAAACAAGGTGTCAGTAGAAGAGCTCTTTAAAGCGACACTAATCTCTGACTGAATGACCTCAAGAGAGTCGACAGGGTTTCTAATCTGTGGCAGCACCTGGTGGCATCTCAGCAGGAGATTATAAAGATGGGCATGGGAGAAGAATGAACAAAAGGGTCAAGAGAGGCGGACACTTAAAGTGGTTATGTGCAAGACCCTTGTTTAATTCATTTTCTCCTGTTTTTGCTGTGGTGCCACTGCACTGTGCATTCAACACATCGCCAATCAATCAGTGTGTTCAGTGCTGTGGCATTTTCCTTTTGGGTTGATAAGGACTGGGTTTCGGCATGCGGTCCTCTTTTCTTGACTGTTCAGCTGTGGTGGCTAAGGCTAGGAAAGACTATTTAGAATAACACAGGTGAAATATTTCATTAACTGGATATAGGTTGACTGTATTTTGTCAACTGGTGTGACAGGTAATATGTAAATGTGCATTTATTTACACAGAAATGTCATGGATTATTACTTTAAAGGACAAATCCACCCTAAAATCCTTTTAACGTTACAAAACAGCTGTCAAACAGGGGCGCCTCCTCACACAGCCTCCTGGCTGGGCCCTCTGCTACAAATAATCCTCACAATGATTCCAGGTAGAACATGGGAATGATGACACTCCAAAACATGTTTTCAGGCTCAAGACTTTGAGGCATGATACAAAGCCATATTTTTACATGGATATGTTTGGTTACAATTATCCACAACTGTGTGTGAGTGGTGCTATATAAATGTTGGACAATATAGCATACTTTGTGATTCTCTGATGACGGCTCTTGCCAAAAATGCTTGATGTGGCCATAAATAAACATGGTAAAACTGCTCTATTGTGGAGTGCCATTGTTCCCATGTTCTACATGGATTCTTTGTTGAAATACAGCTTTTGGATATCTGGGTCCATTCTTTTGTTTGGTGGTGAGTTTGTCTTATTCCTAAGCTAAGTAGTTAAATATACTGCAGATGACATGGTGCAACATGGAGACACTTTCAGCTACAATGAGTCTAAGAGCAGAAAAAAACTCACTCTTGCAATGCAGCCATGCATGTTGTGTTTTGAGCGATCACTAACACACCTCAATGTTCATTTATGTTCTGTGGGAATTTTTGAAGGCATTCTGGCTAATGTTAGAAATCAACAGCTTAAGAAGACGTAGACAAAGCAGGCTGAAGGAAAGTGGGTACAATAAAAACATAATACTGAATGCACTGAGCATCACAAATTGATAATATACAGTGTATCCAAGGGTGGATTTTCCATTTAACTGCAGATGAACGTCTATGATGTTGCATCTCATTGTGCCCCTTGCTTAGGGTAAGACATTAATGCATTACTATGCCACTTGTATAATCACCATACCAGAGGCCCATCTTCCAGCCATCCCCATCGCTTAGAACAACATTATTTAGGACAAAGAAGGGATTCTAGGGTGCAGGCAAATCTGTCTGGTCTTCCTTTAAAGAACAAGCTCTTTTAAGCACTGACAACTACAACAGCAGCCAGGGGCAAACCTGCGGTATTCATTATTCTGACCTATGCTTTGCTTGCCAAAACTTTACATCAGATTTACATTTACATTATTGCCTGACTGGAAATTCTCTGCATCCTCCCCCCTGTTCTCTTATTAGCATCTCCTTTCCTGCTACTATTCAAAAACGGAAGCAAATAATGCAAAGTGATGTCAGCGATGGGGTTTGTTATGCCTTTGGGTTTTGGATTAAGCTCTTGGGACTACATCCAGACCAGCTAAAAAACCCTTTTCACCAGAAGAAAATAAAATTGAAAAAAAAAAAACAAAAAACAAAAAAACATTGTTGGAGTGAAAAAAACATGTATACTACATAAATACCGAATGACATAAAATGTGTTTGTTTCATTTCACTGCAACCCCCTTCAAAGGCATCAGAGTGAGGCTAACAAGGAAAGCAAAATATCGAGTGAGCGTTGCCCTGCTTGGTTGTGTCGTGTTTAACGGTGTGTTCAGTGGAGGGGGGTGTGTATGGTGGTGGTGTTGAGGTGTGTGTGTGGGGGGTTGTTAGATAAGGCAAATAGGGAGTCGCGGTCAGCAGAGAAACCCTTTCCATGGCTCTGTTCCTGATTGCCTTGTGTCGACGTTCATCGTGCCGTGTCCATCCTGATCCACTAATCGATACTTCCCTTGTCTTTCCCTTGTCTAACGGGGGCCCTTATGCCCCTCCCCACCCCCACACCCCCACACACACACTCCCATCCGCCAACACCACCGCTCTCCACTGACTGACAGTGGCCATGCCTCTTCCTCTCTATTACACACTGTAATTGTTTTTTTATTTCCCCCCAGCTGGACCCAGCGGTGTTACCTTTAGGTGGCCTTATGTCACCTCCTGGACCCACAGAGGCTGCAAGGCTGGATCAATCACAACACCCCCGCTGCCGTCAATACCCCCTTACTGCTCACACACAACTCACCGGTCACGTCTCACTGTGACTAACTGGACCTTTTACCACATAAAACAAATACATAGAGGTCAGTGAACGGGGGGAAAAAAAAAACAGAGTCAACGACCTGTGACATCTTACGTTGAGGAACATGTCTTTTCTCACCATTTACAAACCCACAATCCCATAGGGAGTGTTTGCACTGGGTGACATTTAGTGATGTAGTGGTAAATAAAATGATGGGTTAACTATGACGTCTAGTCGGTGATTGTCATGAGTTGAACAGCCAGCTGAACAACCACTAGTCTTGCTCTGGCATCTGTTATAGAATGAATCTGCTGTTTCTCATCTGCAGTGGCTCGGGCTTTCCGAGTGTAGCCAGGCTCTTCTTAATCAAACACATCATACTTAACCACTTCGCCTGAATGGATGGCGGTGACTTGCAGAATTGATGCTAACTGACGTTAATTGTGTGCAAAAAACGTTTTCCTTATATGCGGTGAAGGCTGAACCAGGGGTATTGTGTCACTGACAAAGATGCAATTAAATCAAAAGTTAGTACTATGCCTCTACACGATGTGTTTGTCAACTATTCCTGGTGTGATCCAGCTTCTGGCTTGTGCCACTGTATTTTGAACTGATGCGCCTGCAGTTCAACAGTATTTACGGACAACCCTTTCAGAGTGACAGCCCGTGTTCTGCAAATATAAAAGGCCAGTAAACTGAGGTAAGGTGGGCTTACCCGGCACTACATCTCTGGTGACATTTACCCAGTAAGAAAAAAAAAAAAAAAAAAAAAAAAAAGAATAGAGCCATTTAGGAAAAGACAACCGGGTAGGAGAAAACGCCATGTCTGGGCCGGGCCGAGATGTTGAAGGGTTGCACTGCACTTGACAGGCCTGGGGCAGCAGCTCTCACCTCCCATTTGCTGTCCTGGGTTTTTCTCTTGAGCTGGATGTTCCAGTTCTCGGCGTCGATCTCAGCGCAGTGAGCTATGGTCATGGCCACTGGGCTGAAGAGGTCCAGCCCTGGAGGACCGTATGTCACCTCTGGGCCCAGTAGGATTTCACAGCCTTCCTCTGTTTGAACGCTAAACACACCAGAGGACACACACACACACACAGACAGAGAGAGAGAGAGAGGAACAAACAGTGAAATTGACACATAGCAAAAGGCAAGATAAAAGACATTGTACCCCTGCAGCGAAAAGATACAGCCTGTGCTTTCACATTGTGATACATGCGAGCGGAAAGACTCCTGGTGTAGACGTCCTGCAAATGGGCCTTTTGATGAATACTTTTATTCTTTTCTTGCACCTTACAGCATCGTAAATGCATTCATTTTTAATATGTGCGGTAGGAACTGCACTGCGGCGTCCTGCGTGCAAATGTGTTCTTTGTATTACTTTAAATCGCTGTGTAATGAATTAGAATAGGGTGCAAGAGTGAAAAACAACACTTTGTTCTGAGGTGCGATGCTTTAATGAGTCCTGCTTTTTTTTTTTTTTATCTCATTGGCACATTCTGTAACCTGCAGAAAACAAAGTCTCAAAACTCAAACTGGGGAACAAGTGGGAACATCTCAAATCATCCACAGTAAACCTGTTGTTGTGTATATGCTTTAAGCAGGGTATTGATCTCTGCATGACTTTGCATATTTATCATTTGGTGTTTGTTGTCTCAGAGCCATTATATGTACTTAACATCTTTGCGCTCCTGCTGCTGCATGAAACAACAAATGAATGAGGGAAAAAAAAAAAAAAAGCTTAGGTGGGCTGCCATGTAAACAACACATGCTTACAGGAGTTTGACTCCCTTGAAGTGCTACAGCTGCGGATTCCAGTTCAAGTTTGAGCTCGTCAAGTTCAAGGTGCTGCCTCAAAGCCAGCACGGTGGACTTGACGCAAGTGCAGGTAAAAAAACGTCAGTGCAATTTTCCCTTCCAGTTGGAGTGTGCTCATTAAGGTGGGATTAGAACAAACAAGTCTTGCTCGTGGACAGTGGCAGAGGCGGCTGGCTGTGGCGGTAGGAAAAAGGGCAGGCGAGATCAAGGCGGTGCAGAGCGACGCCTCGGCAAAGCTCTCTAAGCTCATATCAGTCATCGCAGATCAGAGATCTGAGAACGCTGATTTGTCGAGATTTCCTCCCCAGAATGAGAAGTGATTTATGGTCCTCAAGGGAGCAGGGGCTTTAAGTTTGCGGCTCTGGCGTACAGTGCAGTACGCAGTGACTTTAAACAAACAGGTAGAGAGTCAGGAGGAATAGCTAATGATGCCCGGACGTATTAGTGCGGCAGCTGTTTTTTTACTTTTCATCCTGTTAATGTGTGATTCAACACAATCTGCTGGTAAACAGAACCGGCATGCTAATTCATATTTCACATTATTCAATATGGGACTAAGCTCACGCACATCTTCTCTTATGTCAACATCTAACACAGTCACTTGGAATTTGGGTGTTATTTTTTTTTCCCCCACAGCATGGTACCAGCATCACCAAAGCTGGGGGTGGCGTTGTTTCCTGCTGGGGCCACCCAGCGCTACAAATGCAGCTCTCACGGCGCCGCATTTGGATAAAAGCCTCCAACAAACAGCATATGCTTTACTGCATAAGGATCGATTGTTTACTTGGAGAGTAAAGTGCAATGATTCATACACTTTTAATTGTCTGTGTGAGTGGCCTTGCAAATGACACTCCAACTGCGTTGTCGTGTTTTTTTTTTTTTTTTTTTTTTTTTTTTCATTCCCGCCCCCAGCTTGTGGAAAGTTTTCTGTCTTTTTTTTCTTCTTAAGAGACACGTTATGTAAGCTTCTGAGCCATTACAGTTGCTTATCTGTATTAAAGGCTGCTGCTGTCTCTTGGAACACCTTAATGGTAAATGCGCTCTCCAGGTGCTGACACACACTCCAGACTTCCCAATTACTGTCTCAACATCTGACCTGAGGGGATGATATTCTCATTTATTCTGACTGCCGGGCCTTGCAGGTAGCATCTCATCGCACCTTGCCCTCTTCCCTACTTAGATAAAGACTCCTGGCTCACGGTGGGTTTTTCTGTTATGTCAACAGTGGCCCGGCTCTGGAGTGGTCCAGCGAGAGCCCTCGATCCCGCCGCCGACAACGCTGAGGCTGATCACACGTTTAATGCAGAGTGTAGGCAGGGAGCAGATTACCCGCGCCTTAAGTAGCCAGCCGCTCGGCATGAGAGTCCGGCGGCGACCTAAAAGAAGCATCCGCGGCTCCCGGCCTCCTTTCTCAATTCCACTTGTCATCACGATGAAGGGCTCTATACGGCAGCTTCCCGAGCCCCTAGATGAGGTGCATTATTTAAAGTGAGCGATGACTCACTCCTCGGGGACCCGGGAGCCGCGCAAAGTGGCAGATTGGGCCAGCGAAGGAGACGGCGGGCTTAATAAATGCACACATTAATACGCTCCATTAGCCTCACCTTTATTTGCTTGTAGTCTCCCACCTGTTTGTCCCACTGTGCTTTTGTCCGTTTTGAAGGCGATGCAGATGCCCCACGCACCGCATGGATACATTAATCTGGCAGGCATCTAGAGGTGAGGCTTCATATCCAGTGTTGGTGATTTTAGTGCTCCTCTTTTGATGCTTTTGTAACATCTCTCTCTCCATCTCTCTCTCTCTCTCTCTCTCTCACTCTATACAGAAATGCAAATCGTGGAATAAATTCTCTCTTGACTGTCTCCCTCTATCTCTTCCTCCCTGTCCCTCTAACTGCGTAAAACATACATCAGAACAGCGTCCGTGATCAAGGACTGTCAAATAAAATTACTTGATTAGCTCAAAGCACAGCTTGGTAAAACATCCACACTAAACTAGGAGTGTCACTAATCAGTTTGAAAATATTTCAAATTGCATTTAGCGCCTTGATTAATAATGCCTTCATAATGACTATATAACTAACTTCCAGATCACCGGGCTGTGGTGTGTTGCGGGGCACTTGGCTTGAGTGGAAGTGAGTGGAAGCAATAAAGCTAATCACCTGAAAAATGTTGCTTGTTCACTTAGCATTAGGAGTCATATATACATAAATAAAAGCAAAGGTCTACCATTAAACACACAGTTGTATTCACTGAGACGTCCCCCCTCATGTATTTATTTTGCATTGGTACTAAAGGCATTTACTTCTTAAATTTTTTGACATTTAAAAAATAATTAAAAGTAAAAAATAAAAAAATAAAAACTAGACATTATATGTTGAGACGCATATCTGATATGAGTGTACAAGGCCTATATTGGCTGTTTAATATAGAAAATACATAAAAGTCAAGATCTGATACTACTACTGTCACTGCTACTACCACTTCTTCAACTACTTCTACTAATAATGGGTTTAAATGAACAGAATAAACATTTCCAGGTCTTCTGATCTTTTAATCTTTTCCACTTTTTGTGCTCCATGGTGTTTTTGCATAAAAGGAAACACTGACTACTTAGAGTACAATAAAAATGTTTTGGTCAGAGATATGACATTGTTCAGTAGAGATGGTTAAAAAATGAATACAGATTTGAGTGGTCAAAGAAATAGGTAAAGATACTGAACATCAGCAAAGAAAAGTAAAAGAAAAAAGGGCTACTGGCAGATTCAGTTTTTACTGTAAATACAGTACTGGCTGTCAAAAGTCACACTGGTCAAACCCAAATTAAGTTTTATGTAGATTTACTTTTTTATTTGGACGTTTTCTGACCAGTGATACAAACAAGCTACTGCCACTTCAGACATTTCAGCCTTGCCAGCTAAAGAAATCCATTCTCAAGCCAAAAAAGCAAATTACAAAGAAGAATTATTATTCCAGCAGGTACCATGGAGGGCTATTACCTGGTCAATAGAAGTCTTCAAACTGAAAATGTAAACACGTGTCATCAATAATGGTTTCATATCAAAGGTTGTGTTTTATAGCACCTCGTTGGTCCAGTCCTAGTAGCTGTAGCTGAAATTGTGCAAATATTTGTTTATTTGTTTTCTGATATTTAAGCATATTTGGGCAACTACCAGATCAGGTAAGCACATGAGTACGGTAGGTTTGCTGCTTCTTCAGTCCACGGCTAAAATTACTGGTCAAAAATAACATTTCAAGGTTCAATTTGCAAGACCACTAAGTAATGATATCTAACATGAAAATACTCCAATGTCCAAATCAAAACCAACATTATGAATATCACTATGTTATGCCACCGAGTGAGTGACAAAACACTAACATGTACACAGATTGTTGCACTGTCATGCGTGCAGAGCATGAAAACAAAACAAACAAAAAAAAAAACAAAAAAAAAACCCTGAACATTCAAATGAGATTAAAATGTCAGTGGTGTTGAAGTTTTATGAAGTGGGTAATTTGGTTCTCGGTATTGGCAAGTACCCAAAGGTGAGTCAGTACATCTCTACATGGAGTAACAGGAACAATAATAACACCGCACTTTATTTAACGCACCCTTCAAGGAACCCAAGGGCACCATACAACACAAAAGAGAACATAATTAAATGCAAGACAACATGTACCACGGCACAAGAGTCCTAGCAGAGAGAACAAACTAGGGGAATTCCAGCGAGGCGCAGGTCTAAATAATTCTCTCCAAGAACAGCCTGGCTGCAAAAGCGAGGTTTCAGTCTCGATATAAAAATAGAGATGGACTCGGCATTGCAGAAGGAAGCAGAGAGGGCATTCCAGAGGCTAGAAGCAGCTGCAATAAAGGCTCTGCCCCCCCCACCCCCACCCCCACCTGCCCTCCACAGTGCACAACCTGGTGTGGGAAGTGATGAGGAGACGTGCTGGAGAAGCTGTCTGAGGGGGGTGAAATATTTCTACTCCGTCTTCTTTGGTGTGTTAACACAAGGTGCCATTAAAGGATCAGAGGTGTCTGTACTCACGACAGTCATCACAGAAAACACACTTATACCTGTCAAGACACTCCCTCACAATTTACTCCTCTCATTACCATTTGTACGATGCTGCTTTAGATATTCAAATGTTTGATTCATTTCCCTATTGTTTCCTTAATTTAGCTGTTCAAGTGATAAACTGTAAATTACTAAAATTGTCCCAGCTCCAGCTAACATTCATACCTGGGTTTAGAAGTCATGAATGTTTGAATTTAGTTTGTAAAACAGCCTTTTTCTCCGGGGACATTATGTTGCATGGGTTTCCGGCTGCCACAAAAAAGGATGGCGCATTCATGTGCTACTGAATAAACAGAAATAAGTGTAGCCCTAGTTGGCATTCAAATCGACAGCTTCCTTTTTATGATATCCATGTTTGCTTATAGTTTGTCCTCTAGGTTTGATTTTCAGAACAAACATCCCATGAATGCAATGCTGGGATGAATGCTGGGATGTCAGAGCTTCCCACTGGCATGTGAACGCACCAGAACACTTTATGATCATTTATGATCACTTTATCATACATTATGATCATAATTATTATTATTGTCATCTTTATTATTATTATTATTATTATTATTATTATTATTATTATTATTTTAAAGTAATGCATGTGTTACAGCAAAATTGAACTATGATAAGAGTGTTGGGTTGTATATGGTTACCTGGGTGAAACATCCTCATTAGCTGCTCTGTGCTCTTCTGTCTGAGCTGCTAATCTAGATTAAGATATTTCTGTCTGTCCATTCACTTCCATAGCAAAACAGCTCCCAAAATAACACTTTTAGCACATAAACGAAACAGAACTAAGCAGATTAAACCAATATGAAATGCAAGAAGTCCTGGTACGCATTTCTTGAAGAAGATTTAACTTTTCTTGTTATTTTCTTCTTTTAATTGGAAAAGAGATCCAGCAGGTGGCGTGCGCAGGTAATTTCAGCATGGTCGCCTCGCACCAGGTAGAAATAACCTGTTCGTGCTTTCACAAATAATTTTAACTACAGAAAAATCTTGTTTTTATACTGGCATAATCTGCTTTGTCTGTTTGCTGTTTGCTGCACTATAGAAGTGAATGGTGCGACACAAATCCAATATTCTGGATTAACAGGGCGTGGAGA
Organism: Myripristis murdjan; assembly: GCF_902150065.1. Classification (NCBI taxonomy): domain Eukaryota; kingdom Metazoa; phylum Chordata; class Actinopteri; order Holocentriformes; family Holocentridae; genus Myripristis; species Myripristis murdjan. The sequence goes on from NC_043988.1 coordinate 5,923,880, forward strand.
AACCAGTGAGGATGCTTCACCACAATGTGAACTCAAATCGCATCCAGGTAACTATACAAGCCAACACTCTACCAAAGTTAAGCATGACAACAAACAACAATAAAGAGCAAAATAAGTAGTTTTGAGAATAATAAATCTGGGTATGAAATTACTTGTGAGGGATTAGCTATCAAGTCTCTATGAGTTTAATGCTGTACTGAAATTAATAGGAACAAATGGCAAACTGCAGGAAACATGCCGGTAGTGGTATAAAGTATATGAATACTAGATGGACTGAAAAATGCACAAACACCGGTATAGTCCTTTTATATTTTTTTTTCAGAGCTCTTTGATAATGATCACTCAATTACAGATCTGCAATGTCCTTGATGATTAGGCCTAAGTAGCCTCTGTATTTGCATGTGATTGAGTAGTTTCTCAACATCCTCCTTTATTAAGTTGACAGGAAAAAGTCAGCGCTAATGGGAAGTGTGAAAATAGCTGACAATTTATAGTCGCTGCAGCAAAATAACTCATTTCTGAGATTTTTTTGCGTTAGATTGAGTTACTCGTTATCCACTATGTTTTATTCATTCATCTAAACAGAAAAACAAGTCTGAAAAGGAAGGGCTGATATGCGACGATGACCTGAAACAACTCAGTGTAATTTCTGTGAAGATACTGTGGACGGATAGACTCTCTTACCCCACGAGAACATCAAACCTCTTCGATGAAGATGAGTAACAGTTTGAATTTTGACAGCTTTTATTGCAGATTGTAATTTCACCTTCCAGGCAACATGGAGTTGTGCGCTCTGGACCAGAACCATGAACAAAGTATCTTGCCAGAGAACGGCACGTTCCGCTGTGCGATCTATGGACCATGAGAGCCGAGGGCTTAAAGCCACAGCTTTCCATCCAGAAAAACTGGCCGGCTAGTCCCGTCTCTGTGGGCAGTTTTGACTCTGGCCAGAGGATGAAGCATCCAGACAGACAGTCATGTCACACCTACGCACTGTTGCACTTCTTCTGACAAGCACATATATGAGATTATCGTAGAAGCCCTCCAACTCTATATTTGATTCCTCGATTCACTTTGTGAGTGCTTGATTTGTGTAGAAGCGCCTTTTCACTATTAAAAAAAAAAAAAAAAAAAACACACACTGGGAGGCGTCTAGACAGCAACAAATAACCTATTATGCCTGAAATGTTCGTCTGCACCTCTTTTATAAAATACACATACTGAAACTCCAGTTTCACCCTTAAAAGCTCATTTCCTACCAGGACAGAGCTGTTTCTGCCTCAGTAGGTTGAGGGATTTATCTTACAACACAAAGCGCTCATAAAACCTTGGAGGCAAAGGAAAATATGTCTGACCTAAGCAAAATCGTGCCTTCAAAAGATTTAGATGAGCCTTTGAAAAACTTCAAGAACACATCTTAAAAATAAGCTTTAATGGGATTCTATCAGCGTGTGGAGAAGTGGGTTGGATAGGGATTGGCTGGATGCAATGGAAGAAAGGATACAATTCTCTGCAGGTCGTCTGCTCTGCCAGGATATAGACAGTGATTGACAGCTCGCAAGATGACAAGCACAGCAGACCACAGGGAGAAATAGGTGTCTACAGTAAACATATTTTCACTCACACAGAGCGACGGGGAAAAATAAGCACTTGAAAAGCACCGCTGTGGCCAAAACCAAACACTGTCGGGTTTGGGTCTGAAATATTTTCAAGTATTTCAAAGGTGAATGCGGTAGATAAAGCAGTGGGAGAAACCAGACCCCCTATACTGCCAGGGAAGAATCTATAAAAGGAGCTGAGGCGAGCTGGTGTGATACTGTACATACAGTATAAACTCTCGGCTTGCTTGTAAAGAGTTACAAGGGCAAATCATGGCTTACACATGCACTACACATCTCAACAACATTGCCTAAAGAGGATTTGCTGCCTACAAATGCAAAATGTGTGAGTCATGGATTTCCATTTCACTGTACAGTATATATATTGCAAACGCAGTGAATTCAGAGTAGAGCTTATCTGATAGAAGCACTTCTTTTAGGTCGGTGAGAAAATATGTTATTAAATTAAATGTAATATAGAAAAAGCTGCTTTTTGAATCATCTTCCAATACAACTCAGTTTCACGACAAGCGCGATTCACCGTTTCAGGCACTTGTTTTGCGGCGAAATATTTCAGCATTGAGTCAGCGGCGTTGCGCCGCCCTGTCAAGATTATCCACAGTCCTGTCATTTTCACCACTAATGCGCGCATTTTGGGGGTCTCTTTCTTCTGTGACTTTGTTCATGCGGAGCGGTGTGAATAAACAGTGACACTTCAGAAGAAACTGGAAGCCCTCATGGCTCTCCGCGGGGAAGGGCGTACAAACCCACCCCACGGGGAGAAGCTCAGTCCATCGAAGGGTCATTACCTAGTTGTGATCGGAATGCATAATGCGCGTACTGCCAAGATGAAAGGCCTCGGGAGACGTCTACGCTTTCTACTCCGCAGTGCGTGTCCATCAGTGCACCATGCTCCATTCATCACAGCATTCATGACTGCTTAAACAAGCACCCTAGGCCGTGACTCTCTCCCAGAGCGTCGCATTGTTGACAGCATGCCGAGTATATAACTACATATTGACTCTCAGCAGAGTAGCGGGGACAAAAGAGAGATTGGAGGTTTGACTTTGCCTCCTCCGAGTCCGTTGGCTAAATTAAGGAGTATATTGCACATCCCCCCCCCCCACCAACCTCCCACCCGCTCCCCCCAGGGTCGCTCTGCATGAACTTGACTTTCTCCACAGTGGCTGGGAGATCAAAGCCCCGACTACCACCTGCGAGGAGTTTCTAGAAATGAACACCCATATCGTGACACCTAGAGGACTCCTATAGAGAGCAGGAGATAGGCTGCGGTGCTCGCTGGGCCCATCTGTCACAGAGCCGGTGGTAAACAGAAAGAGGTGGGAGAACGGCCATGGGGAGGGTCACAAAAATCTACCCTTTGTAAGTCTATTTCCAATGCTCTTTCCTTGTATACATACTAGGGTTGGACAGATTAGGTTTTTCTGAAGGCCAGTACCAATACGTTAAAGCCTTCAATAGCTGATGTTCTCGGCAGATACCGTATTTCCCCAATTAATCGCCCGGGCGTTTAATACGCAAAATCAACTTGGACCCCGGGCGTTTAAAAGAACCAGGCGGCTATTCGCTGCAGGCCTTTATTTATTTTTACACAGACCTGCACCAGGCCATTATTGTGATGACAGTTACTGTCCAACATATTTACCGTCGGTCGATTTAATATTACGGTACACCCTTTTTTCTAACGTTAGCTAGCTCTCTTATTTTGACAGAAAACTTAAGTGCCGCACAGTTATTGTACGGCTAACTGTTTACTTCTGCAAAAATAAGGTGAATAGCCTTATTTTGGGTTTACCTCAATATAATGCAAATAATCGCCCCGACGGTTATTCGGGTGGGCGTTTATGCAAAATGGGTGCAGACCCCAGGTGATTAAAAGAACCAGGCGGCTATTTGCGGCCCGGCAATTAATTGGTGAAATATGGTATTCAGTATTTTAAAATTTTATCTTTTTCTGACATTTTTTACATAACAAATGTTCAGAATTTTATCTTTTGATAAAAAAAGGAAAAAGATTGGAAGAAGATGCTTTGAAAGATGCCCATGCCCATGCTAAAACTCTCCACTGAAACCCAGGTTACTATTAATATCACTATTGTAACTACTACTACTGCTACATTGCTGCTACTATTATGAGTACATGACTAATAATGATAACAATAATAATAATAACAACTAAAAGAGTGTACTCAGTAGAGTGCAGATCTTGGCCGGGTGTATCTTTTTCCAGATTATCAGGCTACCCTATGTGCTGAGCAAAACTTGGCAGAGACTCAGCAGCCAACTGTATTGTCAAACGCTTTTGTAATTACAAATTAACTTGCTGTATGATTCAAATATAATACAGCACAGTATAGAAAATATACAGCAAAACTCCCAGAGCCTCTCAAGTTTAGCCTTTTCTTGGTCTGTTTTTATCTGTTTCACTTTATTACACACATTATACCACACACATACACACACATACATACACACAATCACACACTAAAGACCCGATGACATATAAAACTGAGAGCTGTTTTACTCTTCATTTTTTATAGTTGTGAAGCAGCATTTTTGTGTGTGTTGTGTGCAAAGTCGCTCACAAAACTCAATGCATGTCCTGGATTTTTTTTTTTTTTTTTTTTTTACCCATGATCAAAGTGAACACAGCAACAACAGGATACAAAAATGAGCAAACTAAACAGAGAATGTAGAGAGGGAGGGGTACAGCCCAACCCTGGAAAAGAGAGAGAGAGACAGAGACAGCAGAGGTGGTCAAGCGAGCTAGAAAGTGAATGAAGAGAGAGAACAGAGGAAGCCAAATTCAAGTCAAAGGTTAGTTGTGGACAGACATACACAAAGACACACACACACACACCCAGAGGAGCAAACACATGAGCTCCTCTAGGCTGCTGCCTGGCGGAGATAATAATATGCTTCCTCCATCGATACTTACATGGAATGATGTCAAATGCTGCATTAAAATCACTTCAGATTCAGTGTTTCTGGCGAACAAAAAGTGTAATTTTACACTAAATCCACTAAGGACAAGCATTAGCATGTTCAAAACCAGCAACATAACCTCTGATTGATAAAGAAGATTGCCTTGCACCAGTGACAACCTTAAATGCAAATGATGAACACTGAAAACATTTTATCACCCACTAATGGTTTTGGTAAATCTAAGCCTAAATAATATGTCATTAAATAAACTGCACCACATCCATCACACATACTGACACTAACTGAGCAATACCCCATAAAACACAACACAGACAGATATATCAAAAAGTGATATACCTGTCTATTTCTAACAGACGAAAATACACACTAATCTTGTCTAATGTTAAACTTTGATGAGGCTCAAGTGTATCTTCATGGTCTTTGTAAGAATTGCATAGATCCACATTGGCCAGAAGCACTTGCTGGGGTACAGCTAACAGCGGCACGACCAATTCTTCTTTCTGCCTGTTAGCATTACAAATACTTTTCATTTTGCAGGCTACTGACAGCAGAGACAGCCAAATGTGCATGAGTAAAAGCCATATGGGAAATGTCACAACGGGGGGAAATTCTTAATGATCCAGAAAACACAAGGTTTGGATGGGAATCTACAATGAATATATACTGCAACATGTTTTTCCTGCTTAGCTTGCCTCCAAATTTCTTTTACAGCAGTGTTTAAATAAAACCACGCTGAAAGAACACTCTGCCATATATCTTTTATGCCCTAATATCACTTCATTAACACTTGAAAAAGAAAGAGGACTAAGTTTGTATAGAAAAGCAAGCACAGGCTCATTAAACTGAAAGCACTTTGCGGCAAAGACCATAAACAAGGAAAGCTATATTTCTTTGACATCAATTTGCTTGAATCTAATTCTGCGGTAATTAAGACACCAAGAGCAGAGCCTGTTAAACGTCTAACTTTGTAATCTGCTTCACTGGTGCTTATAAGACAATCAGGAGTTCAGGAGTGAAAGAGCTATTGAGAACCTACTGGGCTTACAAGACTAAATGCTCCCGCAACGAGAGAATGAGAGAAATTACAGACAACAGGACAGTAAGGACAAAAGAGACAAAGCCAGAGGAGATGAATGATAAGATAAAGGAAGAGTGACAGATGGATAGATGGTTCAAATGATATTTGGGTAAACTGTGGCCTCACCTTGCCTCTCCCTGATTGATCACCATGTACATCTCCCAGGACATATCTTCAGCCACCGCACCATGGGGCACCAGAAGACTGACCCCTGGAAAACAAACACACGTGTCAATAGCAACAACAACACCGGCCTGACAGAATAGGGCAAACTGATGTCTTATCTATTATACACAGGGGTCTGATTTGTAATTTTATTCACTTTTTTTTTAAGACCGGTATTTAAGATCAGTACTTGGTTTGGATTCTTCTGTGAGCACAGTTTGTCTGCAAGGACATGTTGTGAATGAGGCCCTTTCATCTGTCACTCCTGAGCAACTGCGACAGTCTTTCTCTTCATTTTGACCTCCTAAGTGGCAATGTTCATGAATCTTATGCTTATGCAACATCTTTCAAGATGTGAGTGGAGATTTCTGCGGAGTGTCAACAGAACAATACCGGACCAACACTGTTGCCTGACACTATTCATCTGCTACTATGCGAATGGAAAGACATTCGCAGTGAAGAGCAAAGAGCATATAAAAGCTCTGCTTTACACACACACAAAAAAAAAAAAAAAAAAAATAGGTTTACAAGAGCAGTGGGAGATGACAGATAAACAAGGATTTTGGCAGGTCTATGGAAAGTGAATATTTTGTAATGCCTCTGCCATCTCCACACTGCACATTTCAACCAGTTAGCTTGCATTAAATAAACATCTGCCATCCTGTCTCGCATGTTAGTGCTGATTGTTCTGTTGGTACCTTGTGGAACAAAAAAAGGAATGTGATACAACAATTCAATCCGATAGCACTGTACATCTCTATCATGGAAATGGGGTAAAATAGGTGCGGGCTATAACCGGTGTTTATCCAAAATTTAAAGAGCATAATTTTGAAATGGTATGCACGATGAAATTGCATGAGGTCTCTTACAGAGAATTTCTACTTCACTCCTTTGGTTAAATATCACTTGAAAAGAGAGCTTCAGTAATCTGCAGTGGAGTGCTATGTATGGCCAGCCATTCAACACTAATGAATAGTGGCCACCGCAGAGAGGATACGTGAGTGCTGTACTTGACAGCACTGACTCTTCCACTTAGACCCTCAGCCCGAACGAAGACTGGAGGAGGCTGATTTCAATTCACCTCTCCATACAAGCAGAAGGCCACCGCTACATACACAAGGACCACAGGAGAGGAATGTAAGTGCAACGGTTCACACAGACTGTTGACCTCATGACAACTGTAGCGGTCCACGCAAACTCCTCCAATCGCTCCATTTGTGTTGGCGGGCCATGATGACCCCTGTTTGCTGGAGAGAGCTGGTGAGAATGTAGAGGAATAACAAACAGCTACCTGCCTTGGCAACAGCTCTGACAGGTCCTAGCAACAGCTTACATAAATTACATGGATTATAAGATTGGTGGCTTAATGACGTTTAAGAGTGGCAACATAGTAAGAACGTGACTTCTCACTGAATTTAAAGCACATACTGTAGCACAGAGTTATTCTCTAATTAGGGGGTCTTAAGGTGAGGGAACACACATTTGTGCTCAACTTATTTTTTCTTACTTCTCTCTTAAGACTGTGTTATACTTTTTTCACACCTTTTTCATTTTTTTTACACTGAGGGCAAGGCTGTGCCTCCAAGGCAGATGGAAAGCAACTGATTTGGATATGTTTTTTAGGCAGAGCAGAACACTTTCTAAAGCTGCGAAAAGTTCACTGCACTACTTTTTTGAGTCCATGAAACACAGCAAAGAAGACTTGAGTGAATCTTCACGAATACAGCAGGGTTTTTCTACAGTAAAGACACACCCTGAGCCCACACCTTTGTCTATTTGCTGTCTACTTGCCTGTATTTGGCACTACCAGTCGTCCTCCAGGGTGGCCAAACATGCCTGTGGTTCTCAGCAGCTCTTTAGTGGGGGTGAAGGGCCCGTTGGGCGTGAGCAGGCCCTTCTTGCGCCTCTCCACAGTGCTGCAGCAGTCTCGACCCAGGCCCCGAGGGAAGGTCTCCGGAGGGGCTTTGGCATGGAACTCTGCCCGCTCTGCCACACCTAGTGAAACCATAAAGGAGCTCTGAACTTTGACCTTGATGTCTGGCAGAGGGTCAAAGAGCTCTTTGTCTGTGGTGTCCTGGAAGCAGAGGGGAGTGCTGTATGTCCGTCCCACTGTTAAGTCTGGCTGCATCGAGGAGTTCAGAAGCAGCGGGTTGCCTACAGAGATGGAGAAATACACAGCCACACAGTCATACTGTCATCTAGAGCCCTGTATTCACATGGGACAAGCATTATTTGGGGAGCTACATCTTGTGAAACACATTCACACGGGATAATGGCATTTGCCGAAATTGCTGGTGCCCTGATTACAATTGTATAAGGCTCCTGATTAAGCAAAGGAGACGCACCAATAATGCTTTCATCATGCTCCTCTGTAGACACCACTATTGCCTTCGGTTTTCATGACAGAAAAAATCATGCCTAGAAAAATAAAAATAAATTTGTGCTAGGATTTTTACTCTACAAATTGCATATGTAGCAGATTTAGATAGATAGATAGATAGATAGATAGATAGATAGATAGATAGATAGATAGATAGATAGGTACTTTATTCATCCTGAGGGAAATTCACATTTGTATGGGACTATAGTCAATCTGCTCCAATCCCCAGAATTATTACAAATCACTGGATGTCCCCAGGTAGTATTAGTTCTGTGCAAATCCCCCATTCCTGGATCCCTTATACTGAATTTCCATGCACCTGACCAGTAAAGTTAAACTCCAGCACTGATTAAAACAACATGTCTGGGCAAGTGACCAGTGTATAAGAGGTAAGGGAGCGCAACCTGGACAGAAGGTCCAGGGCTCAGAGCCATGGTCAGAGCATTGGATTTAATTACCAAGCACACACAGCTTGATCTCCATAATCCATCTGCTGGAGTCAGCTCCTCTGGACACAGAGTCGTCCTCCTGAAGGACAGAGGGAGAGAGAGGGAGGGCCTGAAGGGGTCCAGGTGACTGCTCTGTAAATGAGGGGAGTCCTTCAGCTCCCAGTGTGGACCCAGCAGACCGTGGAGTGGGGTCTTCATCTGTGGCCATTAGATCTGACAATGCTGCCAAACGGACCGAGGGATGCACCGCATCGATCTGGCAGCCTCAGCCACACGGTGCCCCTGAATTCATCGTGCCAAGATAACGGCGAAGTCACAGAGTCCTTGCTGCCCAGCTGTTGCCTGGCAAGGGGTGCAAGGCAGGAGGCTAATGTTGTTTTATTTTTAGGGAAATCGTTAATTACCGGGGGCATAATCTATGATGAGCTTTTCTGGGGTGTGTTTGTTGTGACTTGTTCTTCAAATTTCAACTTTTCTCATCTGTTTCATCTTTCCGTCAAAATTCATCACATTAAAGCATGCAACACAACTAGCACTTTATTGACACAATAGCCATTCGGTTGTAGCTGTTATCCAGAGTGACTTAATATCAGCAGGTGGGGGGGGACAAGGAATAAAATCAGATAATCTCTGATAAGCTTATGTTGCACAGAAGAGGAATGCTATGAACATGCATTTTTCATTTTTCAGCAAAACCATAAGGGACTTTAAGGATATTCCACCTTGTATGCATTTGGCCAAAAAGGCAGCCCAGTGGACATTGCCCCTCAGTGCCGACATTCGATCACTGCAGAATTTCCCCCATCTCTCCCCTCCAGTCGAGTGGAGAATAATCTGATTATCGCTTGAGTGTGCATCTTTAAGAATGGTCCCGCGAAATGGAATGGCGGTGGTGAGATGAGAGAAGTTAATGAAATGGACCTCAGGTTGAATACCTTGAGGGATAGGTCTGGAATTGGGCCTCTGATTAAAAATCACTCAGAAGCAGAAGTAATGTGGAGAGACAGGGTCAGGTCCAAAGACTCATTCAGTACCCTGCCATACACTGGCTCCTGCAGCGGAGAGCCATCCGAAAGCGTTTAAGAACTTCTTTAAGTATTTAGGAGCTTTTTTCTGTCAATTATTAGACATGGAAAGCTACTGATTTGCAATTAAACACACACCTTTTAAAGGTGTTCCCCCTCCAGAGACAATTATCACCCCATGCTATTTGATGGTGAAATGGTAATAATGCAATCAGCACAAAAGTAGGTTAATATAAAATGCTACAACAACTGCCTTTAAAACACACTGGAGCTGGAATAATAAGGGAGAAGAAGTGCTCCATATTTCAGGGGCACCTTTGGCCCAGCTGATAGAGATGAAAATGGGAAGGAGTGATTGTGGCCGGTGGAGGGCACAGCAGGCGGGCTGTGGGGAGAGCTGGCCTATTTAAATAGGATGGATGACCTGCCGGATGAAGACCCAGCTCGCCCCCCTTTGCTCAACCCCCGCCCAACACACAACCCCACCCTCCTTCAATTCAATGACGATGGTGGGGCATGAGTGACTCCCCAGGCCTTGGAGGGACCAGTGATGTGGTCCGAGCACAGTGTGGGCTCAAACGGGGCTTTTCACAGCACTGTCACCGCGGCGGCGAGGATGGATCACCCCTCGCCACGATGGCTATCACTTGCGCTAACCCAGAAGTGTCAGTGACAGTAATATGAATGCCCGTAGCAAGGCTGCCTGGGACAGCCATAGCCCCGCACGCCTTTACCAACAGAAGTTATTGCTGTGCACAACAAAAATGGAATTGATGTTCACTGTTCCATACCCCTCGCGTTTATCCATCAGCGGCTTTAGCCAGTGCAATCTGATGGAGGAGATTGGTTGCCTGACAGTCAAATGTGTGGTCCGCGGGGAGGGGGGCTGAACATAGCCAGTGTCTATAAGAGATTGATTATCTCCAGCTTCACAATAACAGACGAGCAGGTCTGTCAAAATAGAAGGACAGGTCCTTTCACTGATTATGGGGGTATAAATCCTAAGCAGATAGGGAGGCTACGCACCGTGCTGCTCAATGCAAACAAATGCCATCAATCACCGGGGTGGCCCTGTCTGAGGGGTCCTTGATGACGCTGCCTTTTGGCCTTGTGGGCGTCGGCCCGTGTCTGCACGAAGCTGACAACACGCTCTCGCTCTCTCACCTTGTCTAGTGGTCTTGAAGTTGAAAGACTGGAAACCCCCGGTGAGTGCCGAGGAGTCGATGACGTCCACGCCGTACTCGCTCTGGTTCTTCCTGTACAGCATGACCGCCACCACCAGTATGGCCACGGCGATGATGCCGGCTCCCAGGCCAGAATACAGAGCCACATCGTTGGAGCTGTCCATACCTGAGGCACACAAAGCACATGAAAGGGGGGCTATTTGAATGTGTTCTCCAGAGACAGGAAAAACGTAAGGCACATGGGCTTTTCACTTTTACTGTGATGAAGACAGCTTTACTGAAACTTGGAATAAGCAAAGGTTTCTTAAGTTTTGCACATAAAAGAGCCTTGTCTTCTTCTTGTGAAAACAAACCAGAAGACATTGAGTAGGAGATGGAACAAAAAGAAACAGAGATAATGTTATTATGTAGACACTCAAGGGCAAACGTAGGCAAGAATAACAGTGTTTACTTTGGCTATGGCATGAAAATGTTAGAAAATGAAATAAGAAAGATGGAATGAGGTGGGATGGAGTGGACCGTCAGTCTTATCCCTCTATGCACCCCTGTGCAGTCTTCTGCACCATGGATAGGAATAAAATCATGTCCAGTAGTTACTCTAAACTGTTGCACATCACACTCAAGCTGCTAACATACTAAAACAGCCATTCGACCCACCCGGTCTATATCCAATAGCAGTGATGGATGTCTCACAGAGAAGGAAATCGGAGTCCATGCTGTGTAACCCGTGGTCACCAACAGTTGCAAGGAACGATCAGAAGCAAATTAATTTAGAGGAATCCTACCACAGTGTTCAGGTGCCAGATACCATGCCAGCTTGGTTTTCTTTTAATGCGCTCTCCACTGAGTCATTCAGGTTGGCCATAGTTTACAAAGAAGGTAATGGCACCTCACACCAATGTGGCAGGCTACTGAAAGCATGCAAGCTAGCACCTGACAATCACTTAGCCTGGCTAACGCCAGCGAGTGACTGAGAGCCACCACAGGAATGTGAGGACAGCGCCACAAATTGGTCAAATTACCTCATTTGCAACCATTACGACCCATTAATCTTCCGCAATATAGCACATGTTCACTTGTCACAACCAATATATATCTTGGCTCAGAGCGGGACCGCAGCTGTGATGTCACGGTTGTCATAAATGGTGGGTGCTGAGTAAAGACATAAATGTATAATGATCACTTGCTGGGTTAAAATGGGGTTTCAAGGTGAACTAAAAGGTGGCAATTCATGGTGTTCACTGCTTACAGAAAACATAAACTTTACAGTATGCACTGAGAAAATGCTCATGAGTCTGGCTCCCCTCGCTTGTCAGTTAACTTTGAACTGAGAATACAGTTGTCATTTCTTGCCCCCAAAAATTTAGGGCGCTAGTTTTAGTGACAGGTGGGGGGAGCTGAAGATGAAAGAAATCCACAAAGGAAGACTCACTTTGAGGTTTTACATCATGTAGCAGCTTTCGATCTGCAAAGACAGAGAGATAGCATGAAACAGAGGAGAGAAAGTGGTGATTAAAGTCCAAGCCTATGTGAAGTGACTAGCAAGTTCGGTCTCAGATCCAGCGCCCTGTGGAGAGAGATGCACTTCTGCTGACTATGCCAATAGACTACATAATGATACCAGGCAGGCACTGTTACTGTCCTCACATCACCATACATAAAGGTGAAAAGGTGCACACTGCTCAATGACTCGAAAATGCCTCTGAATGGGGTTATCATCTCCTGCCACTGGATGAAAAGGCATTAGGAAAATAATTTAGGAGGAATTAAGTTAGTGACTTTTCCACACTGGCTCAAAAAAAAAAAACTACATTTTGAAATTAATATTACAATTAGAGAATATTCTAGCCATGATTTAACTGGTGTCTGTGTCAGGAAGTTTGAAATACATCGAGGCTGTGAGCACTGTAATGATGTTCCATTCCAAACTTCAGGCATCATTCAAGAGTTTTCCTAAAAAAAGTCTGCAGTTCTTACTCTGTGATAGATTTCACTTGAAATGACATATAATATGTCACGTGAACGGCACGCAGGCGAGATTAGCATTGGCGTTATCATGCATTGGGCACCCATGTCAATCCAGATTGCAATATAGTAGATACCTACTGCTCAAACATGCTTGTGATGACTTGCCATGTTACTGTGTGTTCCGCGTAGGGTTACCGAATGTGACGGTGACAGTGAAATGATGATGATGATGACTATGATGATGGCGATGATGATGTCAAGCTGGGAGAAAGGCCTTACTCTGGGTGCACAGTCCATCGGTGCAGTTCTCGGTGGCCTCGCTGTTCCCCTCGCACATCTTGCCTCGGTGTCTGGGTGCTGGAGAATTGCACTCCCTGCTGCGCTGCCTCTCGCATTGACTGCTGCACACCGTCCATTCACTCCACTCGTCCCAGCCTCCGTCAACTGAGGACAGAAGCGCAACACATGGATGAACATATATATATACACACATGTGGACAGAAAGACTGGCAGACGCCTATGTAGACATGCACACAGGAAAGAAATACAAAAAGACATGTGGCGAGCGTCCGACAGACGGTGAGGTGCAGCAGGAAGCCAAGTTCAACAGCAACCCAGACAAGCACAATATTATATTACGGCTCAGTAAAAAATCATATGCAAACAGGAAACTTTGAACAGATTTGAGGAGGAAATCTGTGTGCCAATTTTACAAAACAATGCAGGTAGCAGCTCTGGATAACTACAGATGTCATAAATTTCATTCTGGAGTGATATTTGGTTTTTAACGCACGTGCAGCCCATCGAATGCAACGTCAGAATGTCTGCTGGGCGTACGTGCACGTGCAATCACACACACGCACACGTACCCACAGCTCACAGGGTGATGAGGTGGTGCAGCTTGAGAGATATTTTCTCCCCATTAACCCCCAAGCCTGTTTATATAATGGGATTTGATGCGGGGCTATGAAACTAAGATGGCCTGGTGCATGCTAATCGCCAGGTTTCTTCTGCCATATCTGTCATCTGATCAAGGAAGATCTCATCATGCTTAGCTTAACAAATATTGGGAGACCATATGGCGCCGGAGGATTTTTTGGCAGCAGCTCTGATGCCCATAATACATTTTTGTGGGCGGCGGAGAAGGTAATTTTCTTTTGTGATGTTCAACCTACACTTCACATTCGTTTGCGGCTTCTCCTCAGCTACTTTAAATGCAAATGATGTTTGTATGTTGCGGAGAGAATGCTGAGTGCTTGACCACAGTTGCCGGGGAGTGTGTGCATACTGTTTCTCCTGACAGTTCCCCTATGACTTCTTGCTCTGATTCTGATTCTGTTGAATGAGCTCTTCTGCCAGCTGGTAAACAATACATACAGTCTGACAATCTGTAGCTACTGCAAAACTCTGCATAACTTCCGTGACACCTTAGCTCCCTGCGGGCACATTTAATAGACAAAGTGTCTTTTGTTTTGCTGCATACAGCTTACTTTACATGCAGTTTCTTAAAGAGGTAATTGCAGGATCTTAAGGATTTTATAACTTTGCCTCTGTTTTTGGTGCCTAGTGCTCCTTGCTGTGGCGTTTCTGCATTGCAATTCAAAGAGATCACCAGACTCGCTGTGTCCAGCACTGTGACATCTCTTTTTTTGGATTTTCTGTTGATGTAGAGCATGCTAACTACCTAGCTTGTTCTCTGATTTATTCCAAAACAAACCACTGTTGGTGCTTCCAGAAACATAAAACATGTCATGTAACTGCAGGAAAGAGCTACCAGACCCCAGGTGTTTGGATCAGAAAATGTAAAAGCTTTCATAAACTGCATGGAATCACTGCTGTGTTATGACAATCAGTGGCAGATAGTAGCCAAGCACACATTAATTTATATTAACGTGTGTAAAATGAGTGCTTCATGGCATTTAAAATACTGAAACATTTTTGTTGACAGATACCTATGTGTTGTTTGACATTTGAAGACATTAATGCTGTACTTGGTGATGCCTCCACATATATTGTATGGACATATATTCTGAATTGCCAGTGTTTTAGATGCAAAACTGACAATCCTCTTTTTTACAAGACTAAAAATTTGTGACTTGCATAAGGCACAATAAAACAGGACAGGCTCTACATTTTAGATTGGCATCCCTAGCCTCAGTTTAACTTTAGTTTAACCTATCTAATATGACAAATTACCAGTAAGTCACCATCTTTTGGATTGTGTTTGTTGCCTGTTTGTACTCTAGTTGTAGTGGGAGATGGCCAGGTTACAATGTCAAGAAAACATTTCAGTCAGGTTTCAACTGTTGATGCATCCTTATCAGCTGAAATCTGACTGGCATAAAAAAGAACTTGGAAGTAATTTGGAATATAGGAACATGTTCACAGTGGTTTAATAGATGTTAATTAGAGCCACTATAAGATTCTGTGACTGGTTGACTCCATGTAAATGAGGACTGTTTCAACTATCTTCCTTTTTTATTTGTAAAAAATATCAGGAGAAATTAATTAAACTAAAGTATCTAAATATTAGCTAGTCTAAATCTAAAATTATATTCAAAAAGTACATGCCATGTCCAACAACTAGTATCTCCCTGGTAAAATACTGCAGGCTCAACAGGTTTTCTGACCAAAAACTTGAGGTTAGTTAAACCTGCTACAGAGCAGGTTGGCTTCATAGTGCAAGTTACCATAGCAACTGACCAACAGTTCATCAAATCCTGCTTTTTGGAACTGAAAATCCCAGGTTTCTGTTAGTTCAGGGTTAACAAACGTGGCTTAGTCACTAAACCCACTCTGTGAAATCCCCCCTGATGAGGAAATGCAGTGCAGGACTTCCGCTAATGTAAACAGTGTCTCCTGCTTTTTTAGCAGCCGGTCTCGAGTTGAAGAACGCCGTGAAAAACCCATAAGCTGGCTCTAAAAGTGCATAGGCTATTGAGTTGTAGTTTAGTTTTGCTTCATGTAAACAAAGTCATTTGATTCCTCCTGTCCCCTCCCTCTCCACTGCTGCTCTCTGCAATAAGCTCAGCATTTTTCTCAAGAGGGGGGAGAGGAGGGAAGAAGAGGGGAATTAAAACTGGAGGTCCTGTCATGCTTTAAGTGCAGGATCTGCCCTGCTGCACAGTGAGCTAACCTGTTACTGGTTGTATTTGTTAGTGTATCCTGGGCTTGGGCCTCTACCGCTCTTATTCAGCCTCATCACAATAAGACAAGTCTATCTGCAGGGTACACACAGGCAGCCAGGAAATACCACAACACCCCAGCTATTGTCTCTCATTCTGGCACAGCCTTTAAGAGCATTACAGCAGCAAATCAATTTTTGAGCTGTAAAGATTGTTATATGGCCTCTGTAGAGTGAATAGCATTAATTCTGTATTTAATTTCAACATTTTTTTTTTTTCGAATGAAGCCCTGCATCTGCTTCTATGGACAGAGAATTGTAGCATTGCACTTTATGACTGAAACTTTCAACCGTGACTTCCGGCCAACTTCAAACTCTAAGAAAATTCGACTATGAAATTTTCTTTGTCAAAAACGGCTATAAAGTGTGGCCTTCTTTTAGGGGCAAATAAATAAATAAATAGATAGATAAATAGATAAACTACAGTTAAAAATTAGCTTTGGCTAACACTGACACATTTACAGCTGTTGCAGATGTTAATTAATGTGTACTGTCCCGTTCAAATAAAGTCTAAATAAATATAATAAATAAATAAAAAAATAAATAAATGAATGAATGAATGAATACATTAAAGTGAGTAACAGGTTCGCTCAGGTTCGCTAACCTGATGACGCTACAGGCGAAACGCGTTGTTCACTCAAAATAAAAACTAAGTAAAATCAACACAGTGTGCAGTA
This sequence comes from Myripristis murdjan, assembly GCF_902150065.1. NCBI lineage: Eukaryota > Metazoa > Chordata > Actinopteri > Holocentriformes > Holocentridae > Myripristis > Myripristis murdjan. The sequence continues at coordinate 5,940,555 of NC_043988.1, forward strand.
GCCTGTTACTCACTTTAATGATTCTATAGACAATCCTGTGACCTACCAGCACCCGATCCGAGGCTGTGCATGGATATTTGGACTTGAACATATAAATAAATACCTTAGTGTTTTTCATATATTTTCATGTATGAAAAGACCCAAAATGAAGACTGTAAACTGAGTACTTGATTACAATAATCAAATTATTTATTATAGGATTATAGGATTATTATAGGGTAGGATATTATTATTTTTTTTGTTTAGGAATGATTCTGTCCTGAACTTTTTGATCCATAAAAGTGGTTGATCACTGGAACTGTGATCACAATAAGTGGTTTCCACTATACTGAAGTTTAATTAATTTAAACTGTTACTCTGACAGTTGAGAGTCTGTTCTGCACAGATCAAGCACATTCGGGCTAAATCCTCTGCATTGTTCAAAAGTTCAAACTACACCAGTTTGAACTATGTTCGTATATTTCATTTTTAACTGCTGCCAAGTGCTTTTTATGCCAGCTGGATTACAACTGAAAAGGATGTGTAATATATCAACGGTTGAAACAAATCTTGCATTTAATTGTTAAGATGATGTATTGACTCAGTCAGCATTTTTCCCCCACACCAACTCACACTCTTTTGCAGCTGCTGCTGTGTCGCTGTTTTTACTTAGGACATGCTCACTTTCCACACAGGACTGCTTTAAAACTTCATTCATTCAGGAAGCGTGAAATATGATGCTCTGGTTTTCTTGTTGTCGGTCATCACGGTGAATCCTTTTATCTGCGCTTCATTGATGCTGGCTTTTAAAGTTCACCGGGAACACGCCTCCGTCAGCGTCAGAGTTGATTGAACTTGTTGTAATAAGCTGGTGTGAAACTGAACTCGGGGTACGTCACATCAGCTTTGGTCAACTCCAAGTTTACTTTCAGGGTTTGGCAACACACCTTCCTGAAGTAACCCCCTGCTCTCGCTCCCTACCCCGTCTTTTCACATCTTTTAAAAATTGATGTTAGGCAGGGACTGGCTGAAAATAGTGAGTTTACACCATGTCTCTACCTTGGTACTCTTAAAGTTTGTCATGGAGTGGTGTGGTAAAAATCTGTGCTACAAATAACTGATCTGTACATTATTAAAGCTGCAGTAGTCCAAATCGCCAAGGATTGGTTTAAGTGAGGACCCTTTTGACTGACACAGTGTGGGATAGGCTCACTGTTTGACGGTTAAGTCTGCATGCTTACACTGACTAATAGATTATATGTATATTCAATGGTTCTTTATCAGTTGAGTCTAGATGGTTATAACTGTAATTCAATTGCAGCAGCTTTAATAAACCAAAGTAAAGACTGTGTTACTGTGAAAATTAACAAGCTAAATTTTCACTTTTTAACTGCAGTTATAATCTCCCCGAATCGTATTCAAATTCTTGTTACTGTCAGACCCAAAGGGCTCAGTTCACATTCAAATAAACTGATTATTAATTAGCTCCATATACTATAAACACACCACTGGACATAATCTGTATTTGTTTTGTTTTTTTAGTTCTGTTTTCTTCCTAGCACTTCCACCTCCTCAACAATTCTATTCTTGCTCTCTGCTCTCACCGATGATCCTTGTGGTGTGGCTATCAGCCACGTCATAGCACAGTATCTAACCTTATCTACCCCTCCGTTCTCCTTGCACTTAGACTATCATTAAGGCCGGGCTGTCTCCTGGCCTGTCAGTGCTGGAAAGGCTTGTCAGTCAGAGGTTCAGAAAGCTGAGTTCATCTCAGCCTACGCTTCCCTCCCACCTGCGTTTTCTTGCTCCAACTGAGACACGGATCATCCCTGATAACCCGCTTCCCTCTCTGCTGCATACAGCCTCATCCGTTCTCTGAGGCCTTTGAGCCACAATGGTGGTGGCACAAGCCTCCACTTTCTCCTCTTTTGCACCTATTACTCCACTGAAAATGTAGCCCACCATGTGAGTTGGAAACTCCAACTGGCAGTGAGAGATAACTATTTGAAAACTCTGAAAATTGAAGTTCAAACTTTGGAAATTATGTCAGGTCAGTCAGTCCCGTGAAATTGGGATGGGGCCTTTTTGTTCCACAAAAATTTTAAGTTCCAAAGTATGGGCCTGGAAGTAAGTTTTGAAAGTCAGACATTGCGGCACCTTAAAGTAGTTGTTGACTCACTGATATTAATCATCACCCCCCAGCAGATATTTTATGGTTATTTATGTCAAGGTGTGTATTACTGCCCCTTTAAAGCAAGTACAAACAAACTTTTTCAGGGCCTTCGTATTCATATAAACTAGTTTATTTGAACTTGTGAGGTGCCTCACTCTGCCTCACTCCCACAAACTCCATCAGTTCCACATCTCTTTCTGCCCTCTCGTCCTCTCTTATTGATCGTTCACATTATTAACGATAAAAACAACAACCATCGCTCTTGTCTCTAGTGTTTTGTCTCATGTCTCCTGGAGCCTGTCGCTTGCAGGTGTTTCTGTGTGTAACCAATATTTACATATTCAGCTCTGATTGGACCGTGCAGGAATGTTCGAGTTGTCACACTTGCACATCATAGGCAAAACACCTGCTTTATGCTTAATATGCATAAAGCAGAACATTTTTCAACTTTCCCGTGTCGCCTCGCCCTGTTTCACTTTGTCGCTGTGTGTCACTGGTGATGTCTCGTATCTCTGACTGCCACTGGAGATGGCTGAAATTCCTGACGCTTGTGTCGCTTTTGTAGTTTATAGCGTGAATGGCCAGTTAGCCTTTCAATGTGGCCTTTAAACTAAACCCGACCGTCTGCCACCGTGTGCATCATGGCTCTCTGAAGCCTCGTAAACTGAGCAAATTGTAACAAGACAGGCTCACTAGATGACCTCGCCCATGTTCAGGCGCTCTCCCTCTCCTGGGTGACATGACAACATTTGGAAAATCACGAGTTATGTGCAGGACGTGCAAAAACGTGCTGGTATTCATATAAACGAGTTTATTTGAACTTGGGAGGTCAGCAAGGCGAAGTGCATTTTTCAGTTAGTGCCGCGAGCGCCGGGTTTCATAATATTAGCGTCCTCTCCCCCTTGGCTTTGTTTTAGCCTTACTTAGCCAAACAAGACTGCAGCCCCGCTAGCAATCTGTACAAGAGACCAAAGTGCTTGCATGGGCAAATGTGTGAGTTAGTAACGACGTCGTGTTTGGATGCCTATGTTGTTGGTAATGGGGTCAAGTACTAAGTTTGTAGCAGCGGGAAGATGTTCACACCAGAGTCATTTCTTCCCAGAGCAACTAAATTATGTAAACACCCCACTTGCCTTACTCTATAGTGAACATGTTATATCACATAAACAAGCTATGTCTTAATTTAACTCCGCAACACTTTAGTAAAGCCATCTAGTCGTTAAGACCCTCCTTGTTTTTTCCTGCTTGGGTTTGTTCCTTGCACACAACTTTAGGCTGCTCCTGAATCCTGACTATAATAGTATAAAGCACTTATCAGCACTATGGGTAAATTATGGCACAACCACTACTCATCAACTATATTGCATTAATTATATTACACATGTTGCTATTTGTCACTTTGATCATGAAGATGCATCTCTGCAGAGACAAGCTGCATTTAATGTAGTAAAACAGAAAAATAGATATTGGGCAAATAAACTACCACTTGAATCTGTATGACCTTTGACCTTTGCGCTCCAGTCAGACCAACAGAGTTCCTCCTCATCCACTGCTGTGAGCTGAAAACTCATCTCTTAAAGAATAACCTCACCTCACCTTCTCGTGTGAATCAGTGCCCACTGAGTCACGTCCCCTCTCTCACAGCCTCTCCTCTCCTAGTCACTCTAATTTACATAGTAAACAAATTCCTTCTACCTCTACAGCTCTTTTATTCATTTATTTTTTTTCCAAGCTTTTTTTCTCTAACATGATCACTCGCACGTCACAGGAGTACTGTCGGGCCACTATGGACCGCTGAAATCCTTGTAATGCTAATGAGCAAGAAATTCAAGCTTACTCAACTGTTGTACTCATTTAAGTCACTCTGGATTACAGCAATGGCTAAATGCCTAAAATGAAACGGGCAGCAGCTGACATGATGCACCAGTACGTAATCTGAACAAACAGATAAATATGGAGAGGCGGGAGACAAACCAAAAAATAATAAAATAATTTCACAACATATTATCGAAATCCCTCGATTTTCACATTCGAATTTTTCAACCACAGAACTGATAATTGGCTGTGTAAAGCAAATGTTTCCCCCGGGGCTATTTTCTGGCAGAGGGAGTGTTTCAGTCCGCCCAACTTCAAGTCATGAAAAAACAACAGCCCTGCTGCTTTCAGGAAAACTAACGTGGACCAATTAATTACAGTTATGGAAGAAAGTTTGAAGTTTCTGAAAGTTCATGTTCATATCGCAGAGGAATGAATGGAAACCAATGGCTGGATAAAAGGGAGGGAAAATGATATTAGAGTTCTAAAATGCAACTGGCTGCTTTGGGAAAAGAAGGATATACATTTTGTAGATATTATGCGAAACATGCAAAACCACTGGCATGGTTCTTCAGTGCTAGCAGGCATTATGCAAAACTGCTGAGGGTGGACTGAAGTGGGGATCCTTGAGACTCAGCTGACCAAAATGTGAAATATGTATGTAATATATCAGTGAGTGGGTCAAACATTGAGAACCATGTAGACTCACCGATCACATGACGTGCTAATACCATGTGTTTTCGTCAGCTGAGTGTTTATTGCATAGTGCACCGTTTGAGAGACGGGTAGCACTGCCCCTGAGTTAGCTGTGCATGAATCACCCTTTGGTGTCTATACAGTTCTTACAGAATCCGTGAAGTTCTGCTTGAACATTATATATGCATTGCATCCTTTTTTTAGACAAGAAGAACTCAAGAGGGACTGACTTGGGCAAAGAGCATTGCAGGTAATTTTCTGTACAGACATGCCCTCGCAGAAAGCGCCGCCGTTCAGAGGCGCTGGGTTGGTACAGGTTCGAGATCGCTTCTGGACACCCCGCCCACACGGCACATTACACGACGACCACTCCGTCCACAGGGACCAGCCGCCATTCACTGGAGAGAGAGGGAGAGAAAGTGCACCGCAAGTGCACGACAACGCACATTACTTTCCCGCAACTCCAGCACAGTGCAACAAGAGTTGGAGTTATTAATGATTATGCAGGCTCCGAGGCACTGCAAGGCAACAATGCATAACAGCTGGGGCAGATTGAGCACAGCGCATTTATTGTGGTGGATATACGGCTCCTTCCTCCCTAATTGCCAGTTCAACATTCCTCGCTCTTGAATTAAGATAAAGGCATGAAACTGTGCTAAAGCAAAGAAAACAGCCATTAAACTGAATTGCCAATGCCATTTCTAAAGGCGACACTGACTCATACTGGTGGTCAGGTTGGAGTCGACCACTTAGCGCTCTGACTGGAGCAGTTTACTCTATGATCTTTCTGTCTAGAGCGCGTGAAAGCTAAATGTTTAGGAACGCTATCCAAGCTTGTGAACCCGCATTGCTGGAAGGCCTCTGGCAAATAAATATTTAATAAGCAACACTCCTTTTAAATGAGATTAAGACACAGTGGCTTATTTCCTTTCATAAAGTACACATTGATTTTAAATGAGAGGCACTAAATTGACTCTTTGAATAATACATTCACTGAAATAAGGGGAGACATCTCTTTCACAGAAACATGGAGATGGGTCTCTTAATCACTTGTCTGGGGATGCGGGAAAATAAACAAAGTGATCTTAAGTACAATGTAAACAATGTGGTATTACACTGTGATGTACTGCGGCAGGCAAACACGGCACTTGGAGGGGAACCATACCGAAGACGATGACAGTGGCTGTGGCGCTGCGTCTCTTGGCCACAATGTTGCTGGCCAGGCACGTGTAGTTGCCCGAGTCAGACAGGCGCGCCTCGTTGATGATGAGGTTGTGGTCGGCTCGGGTATCAATGTGGTCGTCAGTCAGAGAACTCACCAGCTCTTCGTTTTTCAGCCATTCCACCTGTATGAGACAGATAAAGGTCAGGGATGACGTGACAAGTTCTTTTCCAAAACTCATCGGGGGATAAAATTATTACCGGTCCGGAAATGCGTCAGTCAATAGCTCGTAAAGTCATGAGGCGTGTTTTTTCAGCATTCACCAACCCCAAAATCACAAAGTGAAAGTGCAGCGGACGATGGAACATTTTCTGTTTGCCCAAATGAAATAATTGCAAACCACTTTCCCAGAGAAAGATTTCAGAATCTCTGTGTGCAAAGCTGCCTATGTGCAGCTTTTTCTCAGCTTTATGCACTATCAATTATTTTAATGAAGAGTAGGTGCTTGTTATCTGAAATGGTTGAGATCTCCTTATGGTTTGTAGTGGGGCACTACACCGAGACCAGTTAGTGAATTATCCTCGTGTCAAATACCTTAAAAATGGGGGCAGCACTCAACAGCAAAGACATTTTTTGAAGGATTATTAAGATGGACAAAATGTCTTTGGCATGACAGCCTTCATTATTGTCTGTGGATGAGAGGCTCACATCTTTATTAAATAGGCTGAGATTCAGTTCAGTGGAATCATACTTCTGTCAAGTGGGTTCAAAATGTGTTTCAAAAATATAAGGGCATATTCATTTTCAATAGAGAACAAAGATCAATAGCGCATACGGCTTTGGCAGGAAAAAGAAATGTGGTCACTCATATCAAAATGCACAGATTTCACCGATCTTTTCATATTTCATATTCACAGCTAGGTAATGAACTATCCAAGGTCTTTGTGTGGTTCTCTGATAATAAGCTTTCTTCCCTTCTTTCTTTTTTAACACTTTCGTTATAAGTTATATAAAAACACACATAAAACAGGAAAATTTTTGACAAATAAATGAATAAATAAATAATTCAATTTCATTTATTTATTCATTTATTTGTTAAAAATAAAATTATTGATGAGGAAAATTGAAAAGTAAATAAAATAAAAATAAAAATGCTTCACTTTTATTTTCATAAGGATATACATGCAGCCAATTCTTACAGCTATTTACCAATACTTTACACTGATAATTAAATTTCTATATATTTAGGCAAAACAGCGTGAATTCTCTTTGCTTCTAAACCTCAACTATAAACACCTCATTTACTGGTAAAGGGAGGAGACAATATTATCTGTTAAATATCTTGGTGGTGATTAGATAATAGTTTCAGGTGAACACCAGAACAAAGTTCCTCATCAGACAGGTTCATGTCTTGGGTAGGAAGTGTGTGAAGCTCTGAAATCTGGTCTGGTGCAGGGTAACTTTGATTATGGCTGCAGCTCCTGGATGCTTGACTTATCAAAGGCATGGCAAAAGAATGTCCAAATATCACAAAATAAATTGGTTTGACTGGTCTGAGGACCACATACATCAAGGTGACCGGGTTTGAAGCCAGTTTCAAGACCTTAACTGGCTAGAATTTCTATCAGTGATGCCCGAGCTTAACATGGTTCATAGAATAATCAACAACCGGTCTCCAAATAATCTTGCAAAGTATTTTGCTCATGTCAGAAAGCGGCATAGTAAGTATACCACAAGATCAAGTGTAGGTAATCTTACTTTAGTAGGATTTTCCACAGTGATTGGTCGACGTTCATTTAGATACTTGGGAGCTGGAGTGGAACAGATTGCATGATGACATCAAAAGTACAACAAATCTATCTCGCTTTATTGTTTCGCTTTAATCTGTACGCACTGTGGAATCAAGGAGCACGCTGCACGGGCTGTGAGGTAATCCTGTCTCTGCCTCTGTCGAATAAACCAAACTAACCTGAACATAATGTTAGGGCTGATCCCATATTGCGCCAAGGTAACACACAACTGCTGGTCAATTGCACACTATGGCATCGTATCCATCTGTACAACCACTGCCAGGCAGCACTACCACCAATACCAAAGCCATTAGGCAGTCAAGAGAAGCACCATAACCAATTACCAGCAGCAGAGAGGAAAACTAATTATGAATTACAAACTTAGTAACGCTTTACTGCTTCTACCCTGGTAAGGGAGCTGCATCGCTGCGTTTGCAAATTACATTCATAGTGCGGCAGAATGGGCCAGGCTGATGGATTTATAGGAAGCGCACAGACACCCTTATAATAAACAACACACAGGCTGGATGCAAATAGGAAATGCCTGTGGGCATGCAAACATTGGGTAAATAGAAATGACAAGCGGACCCGAGGGATGATGGATTGCAGGTATATATTGACACGAATAAAAATGATGATGAACATCATAACGCAGTAATCATTTTTCACATTTGGTATTTTTTTCACACCTATTTGAGTCAGTTGTACCATACATACTTGTGATGCAATTTTTTTTTTTTTCTCTTTCTGAGAAGTATGATAAAATGGCAACCGAAGGCTCTCTTTTTTCCCTTTGCCTTGAGGAAAACTTGGAAGACGATCTTCAAAGGCGCCAAGATTCTTCTCCACAATTAAAAGATACCCTTTAGCGAGGGTTTCATCAGAGGCAAATCATTTAGCATCGTTGATAGATAAGAAAAGAGAGAGAGAAATGGGGGACAGACTCTAATTTCTCATGATTAAACTAATCTGTCACTGAATGGGAGCTGACTGGGTGACACAAGTGGTGGCACCGGAGTGTTTCCCCCTCACTCTTTATGTATTTATTTCAATTTTATCCTGGGAAATTTGTGACTTGAAAGAGGCAATTAACGTGTGGTGCAAGCCGCTCCCTCGCTGTTTGAGGCCCTGCTGTACATTAGCTGTCTGTTGGCTGCTAACAGCCCTGGGGTAATGATGAAAAGATTCACCAAGCAGAAGGGAACACAGAGAGAGATACACAAAGAGAGGGGGAGAGAGAAAGAGGGTGGTGGGGGTGGGGGGATCGGGGGATGAAGGGACAAATACAAATTAGCCCGGCAAGTGTGTGGCGGAGGATGTGAGAAATGAATTGCCTAATTGGCGCATTTGTTTCAATTAGGATTCGGTCATCAGTGTCAGCGTTGACGGAGGGGTTTCCAGGCGGGGCCCCGCATCAGGACTTCCTTCCTGTGATTTCATTACCCGGCCCGCCCCCGAAGGTCACCTCCCCGAGCCCCGTGCGGCGGCCAGGTCCTCTCATCTGCTTAAGAGTGAACTCACACACATACACACCTCACTCACACGACATTTGGCGATGATTAGATGCTGAGAAATGTGGCGGTCGCGGGGCAATTAGAGGACAGAGGAGCAATGTAACGAGTGACACTGCGCCCATCATAAAGACTTATGAGAGCGCAGATCAAGATCAAACTGATGTCCTTGCCAGCTGCTGCACTCCTCCGTGCACCTCTGCGCCGGTTCGCTCAACCCTTGGTCTCACGGACATTCAGCTCGAAGATGATGCAGTACCAACATGGCATGCACTGTCTGCTGAGTCATGCCTAGTCTTCTGAAGCACCACAGTGTCACAAGTTCAGCGTGATCCCCTCCCCTCAGGCAACTCTCAGCTGCCCATAGTGTAGCCAGCATGGGCGGCAGAACTTTTTAATTGCCGAGTATCTCATCAACACAATTACATGGATTAACCGTCTCCGTCAAGTCGCCCCCGGGGACCGGAGGACGCCAGCAAGACCCACTGAGCAGCGTATCGAGGCGACACTGCCAAACATGGAGCTAATCCACCCAGTGGAGTCTCACCACAGCCTATCAACAACACGCACACATAAAGATATGCACGCCCGTTGCCCGGTGCATCCAAATCTTCATGCACGCACACAAAGATTTGCATGCACACACACACACACACACACACAGACTGATACCCACAAAAACACTTTGAACTCGGCATGCTTCAGTGTGTTCATATGAGCGCAAACTCGACAGCAGCAGGTAGTGTTGGAGGGAGCTATCTGCTGCCCGGCTGTGCTCCCTCGCTCCGGAGGTTAATCAGAAAAGATATGGGAAGAACACAAAGTGGGGCTGCCTTGCCCATCCACCTCCCCTGTTGCTTCCCAAATGCCACCTCTCCGCCCCCCCGAGCTATGTGGCAACGCATTACTATTCCAACCCGATCTGTCTTATCTTAACGAAATAAATAGAGGGAGCTCCTGGCTTTGGCCTGAGCTGGGGGGGATGTAATTGCTTGGCTTAATAATGAAGCTCATCATCGGCTCTCCAGGAGACTTTCTCTAGCCTATGAGAAAATAACAGAAGCGCAAGGCAGGGGAATCTGAAATAAGGAGGACGTACACGGGAGGCATGGGGTGGAATGGTGTTAAATGCGGAGTTGTTTTCGAGTAGCATCGCGATGTCTTTGTGAGGCTCACCGGAGAACAGCTTGTATCACAAAGTAAAAGCATTTAGTTGATTCCCTTTTCTGCCGTAGCTTGGGCTGTCTACCTGAGCTACTGTAGATCAAGGGAATTCATCTTGGATTAAAGGCTTCATTCAAGGAAGCCGAAATTGGCTTCTAGCTTGGCTGTTCATTTCACACTTTCTTTCAGAGTAACCTCTCCAAAAGAAACTTATTATGCAGGGTTCTCATGGATTTCTTTCTCACAGAGTTAAAAGATCTGCTCTGTATTCACACTCTCTGATATCTGTGAAGTAAAAATAGGGAATTGGTTTTGGATTGGGAGCACCGGAACTAAATTATAAATAACCCATTCCAACTTTCTATTAGCCATAGAAAAATTGCAATCTCTGCTCTTTGGATTAAATATATGAGGGTATTTTTGTAGCAAAGCACCTAAGAAATTGCATGTTGAAATTAACACTCGAAGATAATGCTCACGTGTCCTAAATTTGAATTCACAGGGAACACTCACCGGCATTACTGTTCAGATTGACTGTTGAATAGACATCTACAGCAGTGTCTGTTGATTAAACAGAATTACAGCAACTGCACCGACACCATGATATAGATCTGGGGTTCAACCGTGACAGATATATCAGGCTGATCTTGACTTTTTAATAAAGCTATCAGCAGAACTTTTAAGTTGATGATTTGGATGATTTACACTTCTTCTCCCTTTGCGGAAATACTGACGAGGTAACGTGAAATATAATGGAAACTGACTGACGGAGCTGGAATAAACAGTCAATGGCACTCGCTCACCTTAAGTGCTGCTTGCTCAACTAATGGTGCATTCTTGCTGATATTTTTAAATGCATTGGCTAATCAATGTGTGACAAAAACATTTTTGCAATATTTTATGCACAGTTAGACTCATGCAAGTCATTTTGCATAATGTGCTAAGCAAAACTAGTTTGCCAGTTTGTCCACTGTTACTAAAACAGCACTTTCTCAACTTGTATTGATCGATGATCCTTTAGAGATTCTTACCCATTTAGAGGTATTTACTAGTATAAATGGCTTGACCTGTCAACTCAAAGCTGTGAAAAAGTTTTCGAAGGATGCACAACAATGCACATTTGTTTGGGATTCATTATCGACGTTCTTCTAACCCCTCTCACTTGCTAACTGGTGAAAATACTTTGTTTCTGCATCACTATGCACAAACAAACACTGAATTGTTGCATAATGATACAGAAAGAAAGTGGCTGCACCAGGTTGGGTTGCTGCTCAAAATTGGCATTTTCCTCCTCCTCCAATCTTTAAAGATGACGCCACAATAACACTTATGAAAATAAGACTGATTCGACAGTTACTGTGATAAACTGGCCACACCCCAAACACGTGTTTTAGCACCTTCTCTACTGCTAATGCCATGAAAATAGAGCTCTCATCTGCTTGTGTCATTACAGTCAGAAAACAAACTCAAGAACCTTTAACTAAACGGTTCCAGCTTGTAATTTTACGGTGCTTGTTTTCTTTTACATTTTTGTGACTGAAACAATGTCTTATCGCCTGATACCAAGCTGTGCCAGCTAACCTGTTGTGTCATTTTTGGAGATGGTCACTGTGTTGAGAGGACTTTATCTTCAGAATTGCTGGAACTGAAGGGCTGATCTGTTAGTGTAGACATGATCTCTGAGTGCACCTACATTTTGCATGTTCAAATTAATGCACATTTTATTCATTTAGTTGCTCACAGATGCTTTTTTGTAAAAGAAATAAGTAAAACAATTGTTGATTTGACAGATGGTACTATATCGTTGGGTTTTCTTGGCAAAACAAAAATTGGCACCCAAAACTGGCTACTGGCAGCTTCAACCCAAATGTAGTAGTATCATACTGTAGAAACCCAGACCCAAACCCTAACAGATGTCCACCAAACTTTTGCTTTGCAATCATAGGCGTAAACCTATGCATTCAGTAGTCATTGTTTTAATGCTTGTTGTTCCAATTTAACCACTGGTTCATGACTGTAAAAGGGCATCATACCCCTGACACTGACTGACAAGATGTGAAACTATGTCATTTTCATAAAACTGAAACAAATTTTCTTTTATTATTTTTTTTCTTTTTTTTTAAAAGACAAACATAATAATGTGACTGAACTGCACTGCATTTTATAATTGAAAAATCCTCCATTTAACAAACATTTTTAAACCTGCCATTGAACAGAATTAAATCACAGTGGAGAAATTAAATATTTTCCAAAACTGTATGTTCTATTGTAAAATACAAGTTTTAATACACCAAAAACTAAAACTAAGAAAATTTAGAGGATTTTTTGTTTGTTTGTTTCTTCAGTTTTTTTTTCTTTTCTTTTCTTTTCTTTTTGTAGCCCACTCCACCAGTTTATCCAACAGTCTTCTTAAAAAAATTCCTCCATTGCAATGTTGATTTGGTCCCCTGCAGACTGTGTGAGCAAGGTCATGACAGCTTCGGCGATGTGAGCACAAAACAAAAAATTAACTCCGGTGAGGCTTGGTGAGACTACAGTTTCAGAGCTGATTTCACTGAGACAAGACACGGGCTGACAGCTCATCAGAAGCAGCACCTGTTTCTGTGCCTCTTCTCAGAAAAAAGAAAAGATGTAGCTAATGGGGTCCTGTAAAGACAATAGACTGGCAACTGCATTAAATGTCAGTTGTATCAAATAACATATCACTATCCAACATCATAGCATTGCGCTGAGCATAAATAGCCCTGCAGTTATTTAACAACAATTTTTGTGTATCCACACCTTTGCGGAAATTTACATCACTGACATTTTCAGAAATAGACAGTGATTAACAGCCATTGTTAGCATGTTGCTGCCTCACCCAACCACAGCCACAATTACAATGAGAGCAACATTTAGCAATATAATAATACTTGTGTAATATGTGTACATACATTTATATGTTGGCTCAAGATTATAAATGTCTTTCTAGTCAGCACTTGCGCAAGTATCCAGAGGTTTGAACTGTAGCCCATCAAACACTTCAATGTTGAATGACAGTTGCCTGAACATCCAATCAAGACGTCCCATCATGGTTCAAAAACAGTTCCAAAATTAATGTTGTGCTGACATCTGGATGTTACCTGGCTGTCCTTCCTGGATGTTGTAGTAGACACTGAAATATGTCAGTACCACGAACGGGCCTATTCAGCTATTCAGCTAAAGTTTATGTACACAAAAAACAAGAAAAAAGAAAATAATACAACCTTTCATGCCACCTGTTGGAGTTTTCTTGCTTGAGCGTGGAACTGAACCATATCCTCTGTATTTTAGTGCGCTTCACTAACTTCTAGCTACAACGGGTTTACACCAACCACATTTTCATCTACACTGTCATAATTACACTGAAAGACCCAGCAAACAAAGGGAAGGAAGGAAACATTTAGTTCAAATTGAATTTAGTAAAAACAGACATTTGACATTTCAGCTTTTTCACGTAGCCTGAGGCATATCTGATATATAACGGTCTTATCATGAGATCAAAGACAGCTTGGATAAAGATTTGGCTCTCATAAACACCACAGGCTTTTAACAATGAGACAGGAATATGATTTATATGTAGAGAGATATATATAAATGACATAAACATGGACGTCACAGTGTGACCACCGGATCACAACCATCTCACAACCAAATAAAATGTCAATCAAATGTTGTTGTATTCAACAAAATAAGCAAAGACACATGCATTTGTTTTTTTTTCCATATGATAAGTATTTCCTGGTTTGCAAGACAGGGTGTGACTAGATCTTCACCGGACATGGACATAGTCACCATCTGACCGTCTGCCTCACAGCCATTTTGCAGCTTGTGGCATCCAACCGCTACCATTTTTGGCCAGGGACACGCCGTCGCCGTCCAGACAATGTTTGCTGGGAGGCAGAGTAGCTACTTTGCTGCCCTGCTGAACATGCTGACTGTTAATTGATAAAAATATCCACCTGAAATTGTAGGGTAGGTTGATTTTGCTAAATGTTGAACAGCATTGTCTGTCTGTCTCCCCTCTCCTCCAGCTGACTCAGGGCTGCACTTAATGAAAAGATCCTCAGCTATAAGAGCTAAAGCAAAGCTGCTGTGTTGAAATCGGGGCTTGTGCTCAGTGGGGATTTACAAATGTGCAAGTCAATATTTGAATGAATGCAACAGAAGCTTCAAGCCTCTAATATATTTGCTCTAATATATTTACTTGTACTTGAAAATATTTTCCAAGTACGCTTCACTGCTTATTAGAAACTGGTTCGATCTGCCATTTCAACCTCTCAGAGGCCCACTTGCGGGTCACAAATGGCAAATAGGTGTGCTCTCACTCTTGTTACAGTTGTTACAGTCGCTACTATCTCTGTGGGACATTTGATGCAACTGTAATTTGGAGACTTTGTCAGTGGACAGTTAAGAGGCAGAGGAATGACAGCCTACAGCGGCTGTGCGGCTAACCAGAACAGCCGCCTAGATCAGCTTTTTCCTTTCTCCTGTCTTTTTCTTGAGGATTTTAAAAAGTGCAGAGCCCTCTTAATGTTGTAAAGCAACAGTTCTCAACCTGGGGTCCAGGTTGAGGGGAGGGGATTGAGGGGATTCTTGGGGGTCCCCTGAAAAATGGGGAATATTTTAATTTCACAATTATTTCATTGACTGGAAGTTAGCCCAATGAGATTATGCACACATGCGCCTTATTCATCAATTTGGGGGTCCTTGTCACTAAAAAGGTTGAGAACTACTGACACCTTTCTTTTTACAAATTCTGCTCAGTTACGTTTTATTACCACTTACTATCTATCAGAGATAATCATAATGGATTTGAGCAAAAAAAAGCGAATGTTTTTTTTTTTTTCCAAATAAGTTGCATTCTAACCGAATTCCATTTGAAACTCTCGTAACTTAATGTTGCCTTACCAGTAAAGTATATATACTATTTAGAACATCAAGACCTTGAACATATTCTTAGAAGCCACTGGAGGATTCATAATTCATAATTCACAAAAATCTCAACTTTCTAGTCCTAGTGCATGGCATCCTCTCTTGTACACTCTATTTAAAAATCATGCAATTTAATACTGTCTTGCATATTTGCAAAACTGCTTAATGTATTCTAAGAATTTTTATGAATGATCTGCGACTTCCCTTAAATTTGCCATAATCTTTTGCACCAAACAGTGTTTCTTCCAATAAACACAACTGTAAATTCACCAATGAATTCACACTCTTTGCTACCACCCACCATGGTGCATGTTGCTGGAGGAAGACTGGAGGAACAGCCAGTGAACAAACTATAATGTAAAAGCTGAGATTTATATCAATATAGTGCTGCTTGGTGAATCACTTGCATGTCGGTGGCTGTTACAGTATTGATACCTTACAGATTTTAAGTAGTGTTGATGTATTGGAACAACATTCATTTGCCAGATTTTTTTTTAATAAAGCCTGGTGAGAATTCCTCTCCAAGAGAAAGGAATCAATCTTGTAGCCTCTAGCAAACTTGAAACAAACCAAATTAAAAATGCTGATCTTATGATGAATAAATGAACATAATGAAACATGCCCAAATCTATCAACACCACTTCCAATAAAATTGAATCAAAAGTGAAATAAGCACTAAAAATGAACTTCAGTGCATGTAAAAGAAAAGTAGCTACCCACAGTTGCAGTGTCAAACTTCAAAACTGCGGGAAAACTGAAAGTGTAACCATAAAAAAATAAATAAATAAATAACTGGATGGGAAAGAATGGGGAACAAGAGTGTATTCAGCAATATCTTTGGTGAGACGCTTCCTTCATGCAAATAAGACTCTTGAGAGTTGGAAAAGACAATCCTGCAAATTGTCAGGCTCTTGCTTATTTAAACTGTTTTAACCACATGATACAGAATTGATTCCATTCGGGGTGACTCGAGTCTCATTAGCTTGCCCTGACATCATTGCTGACCGAGGGGATTTCCAAACACACCCTTCAGAAGTGCACTGTTTATGGTGCATTCAAAACCACAGGCTCAAATTCTATTAGGTCTGGGAGGTGTTTGCTAGCATCCGTCCTGCAGCAGCACTCTGAAACCTCACACTACCACACTCACGGTTGCCATCTCAATATTTCATGGACGAGGTGCGTTGAAATCGACTGGGCTCTGGATATCTGCCCGGTGCTCTCTACATTATTCACTCCCATCTCCTGTGGCTTGGCTCATTTGTGTTGACAAAGGACTAGATGGGAGATTGTGATTCGGTCTGTACCGTTCAGATTCAACTATTTTTATCCCCGCTACAGTGAATTCAGCGGCACCAGAATGACATCACTCCTCCATTTCCATGTTGAATCATTTATGCAGCCAAGGGCCAGAGGTTGACCTCAACCTAAATCTGTTCCCTGCACACATCAATTACACATTCATTGTTCACGCTGATTATCACTGGACAAGACATGAGATGGGAGAGTGAGCACTTGGAGAAGTGATTTCATCTGAGACTTCAAAATGATATCCATTTAGAGGAAAGAAAGCATTTCATGATTTACCATGTCTTATTTATAGAAAAGACAGTCTAAGTGCTATCCCTTACCAACCTAGGACCATATATATCTATATCTATATCTATCTATATATATTTTTATTTATTTATATGTGTGTGTGTGTGTATATAGACATTTTTTTTTCATATTGTACGACAATGTCATACATATTCTGTCTCTGCTGGTTGCATTACCTCACTGAAGCTACATCACACTGACTGAAATATTCAAACCCAAGATGCCATTGTTTTATTTTATGACACCATTACATCAAATACAATATCTAGGTGATCTGTGTGTTGTGAAGGAATTTATCATTAAAATCATGTATTGCGTTAGCCTTTGTATGACCTCAGAGTTAAACCGGTGGTATGTGCCATGGAGCAGACCCTCTACCAGCTTATCTCATTTATAGGTGATCAGTTACTTCTCTGGAATTTATGACTAGACCTGTTCATTAGCTAGGTTTGTTTCTGTAAAGTTCTTATTGCTTTATTACCTGATTGACTATGTAAGACATGCAAAGTATATGTAAAATCAGAAGACCTTAAAAGCTTTCTGTCACCTCTGTCACATTGACAATCTACCTCCAAGCTTTGGTGTGTATGATTCTCCTGCTGTCACAGCATTAAAGGCCTGAAGACCATCTGACTGTTCGTTTTTGCTGTAGACTTCCATGACAATTTGGCGACGAGGATGGGATCACTAACCTGATGCCACTGGCCTACAGGAGAAAACTTAGTCTGGACGCAGACAGGGGAACCTCGCTTAGTCTTCAGAGAAGCCCTAAGATTTCTTTGTTGGCTGGTGGACATCAGTAAGTGATCCTTTTAAATATCGAGAGCAATATTGAATAGTCTGATCGTCTTAAGTATTTGGGTCTGGGACCCAAGGGATCCCCTTAGGTCTGGGACCTAAGCAGTAGGAGCAGAGCTCTGGGAGCTCTACGGTAGGAGGCCTGGGGTCTCTGAAGGGTAGGGGAACAGGAGTTCCCTGATCAGGAAGTATTCGTAAGGGGAAAGTAGTCCTCTGAGGACATCAGTGCTCCGAAGTACGAGGCCTGGGGCCTCTAAGCGCGCTAGCCGGAAGGGCAAGAAATCACGTGATAGAGCTCTGGGAGCTCTAAGATAGGAGGCCTGGGGTCTCTAAGCGCGCTAGCCGAAAGGGCAAGAAATCACGTGATAGAGCTCTGGGAGCTCGAAGATAGGAGGCCTGGGGTCTCTGAGGGCGCCAGCCGAAAGGGCTAAAGTGAATTCACGTAGTCTGAGTTGGAGGTTTTGCCGGCTATTTGTTTGTCTGTGTTTTTGTCTGTGTTTATGTCTACATCTGTACTTCTGTTGTTGCAGAGGAGTGCTTTGTCCTGGAAATTGGTGGTGTTGTTTTCTGTTCCGTGTCAACCTCATGGTGACAGGCAAAAACTTGTTGCCTACTATTGACAGAGTTAACGTCAGTTACGTGGTATGCCTGCTTGTGTGAGAGCTGTAGCGGCTGCTGCGGATGTTTTTCTGCTTCTTCTCCTCTTGCATGTTACAGGGAACTGAAGGTATTCATCGCGCATGCAGTTGCAGCCATCCTTGTACAGAGTAAGACCTGTCATTTTCCGGCAACATGGATTCACAGCTTCCGTTGCAAGAAAGCCCTGGATGTACCTGTGGATGTGCCTGCAGAAGAAGACTTGAGGAACATCCCTGAAGACAACTGACAGCCATGGAGGGGGAACCAAAATCTCCTGGCATACATTCAAACAATTAGATCCTCCATAAATAAGGGCATGACAATCCTCTGTATGATAATCTTCATGACTGTATTCCTCTTGTTTTGGTCTGAACATAACCTGGAGTTTGTTTGAATTTCATGCACTAAGGGTTTTCCCTCACATATGTATATGAGGTTTTTTTTTTTTTCTAGTGCACATATTATTAGATAGCCATATGAAGTCTTTTACCCATCTCCAGTCTCTTAAGGGGAAGGGATGTTTGGCCTCATA
Source organism: Myripristis murdjan (assembly GCF_902150065.1). Classification (NCBI taxonomy): domain Eukaryota; kingdom Metazoa; phylum Chordata; class Actinopteri; order Holocentriformes; family Holocentridae; genus Myripristis; species Myripristis murdjan. The sequence continues at coordinate 5,959,366 of NC_043988.1, forward strand.
TGTATCATGTGACCTGGACTTTCTGTTTTGTTTGGGTAACTCTTTATTGAATCCAGTTGGATCAAATTAGGTTGAAAGATGAACAGAATCTCCAGGCCATGTGAGTAGATAAGACTGTGTTTAATAACTTTGTATCCATGTTTATGATATATGTTTATACCACCATACAATGATTTTAATGTTAAAAAGGAGGGAATTGTGAAGGAATTTATCATTAAAATCATGTATTGCGTTAGCCTTTGTATGACCTCAGAGTTAAACCGGTGGTATGTGCCATGGAGCAGACCCTCTACCAGCTTATCTCATTTATAGGTGATCAGTTACTTCTCTGGAATTTATGACTAGACCTGTTCATTAGCTAGGTTTGTTTCTGTAAAGTTCTTATTGCTTTATTACCTGATTGACTATGTAAGACATGCAAAGTATATGTAAAATCAGAAGACCTTAAAAGCTTTCTGTCACCTCTGTCACATTGACAATCTACCTCCAAGCTTTGGTGTGTATGATTCTCCTGCTGTCACAGCATTAAAGGCCTGAAGACCATCTGACTGTTCGTTTTTGCTGTAGACTTCCATGACAGTGTCATTTTATACATATTTTCCTATAAGCCAGGCCTTAGGATCTCCATTAGAATTTAAAATGAAGCTGTCTGGGTTTGAACAGAGATCGGCCGCACTGCATGTATTTATAATGACGAACCAGCCGATGGCACCGGCAGGGTTGGGGAGGTTAAATGGTGTGTTTTGGATCTTTTTACACAAGAAGACAACACTTCCTCATCTCAAGCTTGGCTATTTCATGTAGGAACAAACACCTTCATTTCTAAATGTGTATATATACACTTATCAGTGATGTCTAACAACAATATCAATCTCTAAATGGTCACTGAAAGCAGAGTTGAGGATCCACTGTCTGATCTTGTTGAGGCAGACAGTTACTGTAGCAGAATAAAGATGGCTGCTCTGCCGCTCTGATGCAGATCTTTTGTGCTCAGTGGGAGTGTATACGTCTCCTCTTTGTGGTTGAGAGGAGCAAGGAGCGCCAGTCTTACCTCCGCCACAGGCACTCCCTCTGGGGGGCGGCAGTGTAGTACGATCATCCCTTTGATTGGCACCTCCTTCCCCTGGGGGTCCTGCTCAAAGTTTTTCCTCAGGTCTGTGTGGGGAGATAAGAGACAGCCGTCAAGTGTCAAGTGCTACGGTCAGCCTGGCCTCAATCGTCTTCCGCACTAACACTGGTCGGGCTGCCCCTGGCTCTGCACTCAATGACCTTCAAAACCCTCTCTAGCCTATATAGGATAGAGAGGCTCCCAAGGCCTTCTGCTAGCTAATCTGTTGACAAGGTGGTTTGGAGGATACACTGGATGGTGAAAGTCAGCGAGGATTGTTCTGATCGTCCTGGACATTCATGTCATGTTCATTGCTGTCTAATGAAAACCTTGTATCTTCAAAAAGATACAAGATACAGGGTTTTTTGGAACGTATAAATACAGACATCTTTAGTGTGACAACCATATAATCGTGAAATGTTGGTACGTGGGTTATAACTGGGTTTCTCATGCCCTGAGGTCGTGGAACTTCCCCGGGTTAACACAGGTTCTTAGCAATATAGGACACTGATGTCTTTGCATTAAGTCCTTCAATTTAACTGGCAGGTACAAATATGCAAGCAGTGCAAAATGGAAATATCAGAAGACAAACATTATGACATAACTTCATCAGCGTCTTCATTTGCTTCTGTCCTGCTGAAGACATTTATGAAGATGTTATTTTGAAACTGTCCACTAGTATTTGTACTTTTATACATTTTTGTGGAGAAGGAGAGTATGAATAAAATGCCATGAGAAAATTCTGCTTCTTTGGTCTATTCTGAATGAGGATTCCTTCCTGTTCCACGTCTGTTTGTGCCTATAAAGGACCACGTAAAACACTAGTACACGTTAAAAACACAAAATTCAACACTTCAAAGGGCTTTCAAGTAACATAACACCCCATGTGGAAGCCATGTTGGAGCTCCTCAGCTCTTGGGCAACATAGCTGCTTTAAAGAGTTTATATTGAGTCCTTCATCACATATGGCAGAAAAGTTCTATCCTCCAAAGGTTTCAGGCATTTTGCACCTCTGGCCATACCCAATCAGATATGTAACCGAGAAGAGTTTTTATTAGGTGTCAGTTGCAAAGATCCTTCATTGATTGTCTGTGGTCAGAGGTGCAACATGCCTCAAAGTTTTGACCTTTGGAGGGCAGTGCAGTAAAACCTTTCTGCTACTGTGTATACACTCTAAAAGGTGACTGATTCTAAATAGAGGACTTGGTAATCTCAAAAGAATTGAATAGACTCCTGTAGACTTAGTAACTTATGATGATGTAGAAAGCTGTGTGCATTATGGATAAAAAAAAAAAAGGCAGAAATCACAAAGTGAGTCACTGCACTAAACAAGGGAATTGTGGGAGTGACACCTGCATTTTTTCCAATGTCCAGCCTCCCCCCGCCCCCACCCTTTCTTCATCGCCTGAAGCCACAGTTTTCTCCTGTTGCTTTGAAATGACAAGATTCTGATGAAATCCAGTAGAATTTCAGATCTCTGTGGGCTGAATATAAATTCTGGCTGCCGTGCACATAACAATCTGACATCTTCTGATCTAAAAAAAAAAAAAAGATAAAATAAAATTTGAATGTACTAACTACATGTCAAGTGTACATGCATCCATAATAATAATTAGTCAGACATCTGTGATGTGGGTCAATGTGCGGACACATTGGCCTACATAACATGCATAACATGCTAGATAAAATGGACAGCACCAAAATGGCACCAAAAACAAGGTCAAGAATCCAGAATCAAGTTGTTACAAGATTTCAAAGAGACAAAAGTGAGCCTTTAGGAAAAGAAGAGTGGATAAAAAAAATAGGATAAAATTCCAGGTGGAGCTGTAGGTGCCTGACACTCAGTAGCTGGCTTTCCACTGTCATGCCAAACACGGGTAGGCTAGTGCGTGCAAAGGCCAGTTGCATTTCCATTGTCACTTCCAGTCTTTGGTCTTTGCCTTGGTGGGGCTGTTGGGGCCAGTTTCTAGGTGCTAATGGCCCAATGGCCCACCAAATACCCATGGGCCAGAGAGGGCTAACTGAGGTCTGAGGCGGAGTTAAGGGTCATAAGTGTTGAGACTGGTGCAGCTGATAAGTACAGATGTCAGCACAGCAACTTGCTTTTGTGGCATAAAAATAACAGAGAAAAGAAAACACAGAGAACAACCGGCAGTACTGGTCAAGCGAGGATATTAGGGCTCTGCTCACTATCTGTACAGAGGATAATATCCAATGTCAAACTGGTGGTGTTTGCTGAAATGAGGACCTTATGTGATATATAGTGAGAAAGGGGATCCAACACACAACGGTACAGGTGTGCAAAAAACTACAATACTGAGATCTCAGTACAAGACAGTTAAAGCACACAATGCAAAAAGTGTTGCCCAAAGGGAAAAAAGCTCCCACTGGTATATAATTTAGTTCTGTCGTAGTTAGTTGCTGCCAGGTCGGCAGACTCCCAACCTCCCACTCGCGTGCATGGACAGCACGAGACTGCAGGGCTATCAGCACAACAGTGGAAACGTGAATGGTTTTTATTCTTGCGTCTGGTGGCTGAGGGCCATTAACACCGTCTGGGTTGAAGACAGCCCTAGCTCACAGTACAGTGGAAAGACAGCTAGTGGCAAGCTTTGTGTCACTGAAAAGTTAAATATCCAATTGTAACTTTCAGAACTATATTGCTGCAAGATAATAATTTAGACGATGAAACTTGTGCTGTCGTGCAGTGTAGATAAATCTACATTTGCAAATTAGCTTACTTTACATTGCTTGACATTAGCTTGTAACACCAAACTTGCCTCAGGTAATTAAAAAAGTAACAATATCAACAGCACACCGACTGTATGTGGCTCTATTGTAGCCAGAACCTTAATATTTTTCTTCCCTGCTGTGGTATGAAATTGTGGAATTTCAACAAGCTCTATCGTTTCACTTCAGGTTTCCTTTCTGTCACCTGGTGTGAGATCTACAAAGCTGAGCTTTTCTAAATAGCCTTTCTTCTCTAATGGACAAAACAAACCTTACTGACTGCAGAGTTTGTCCATAACAGCAGCGATCACATTAGTATTTCCATACTCACATGCAATGCGGACTGTAGCCTTGCGGCTCTTGGAAGTGCCCAGGTGGCTCCAGGCCACACAAAGGCACCAGTAGTCCTCGGGGCCATGGAAATCCTCCACCTGCTGACGGGATACGTTGATCATCACCTCACGCACCTTCAGCCCTGCGACAACAGACACAATAAGACGATTAGCGACCACGTATACGTTACATGCCTCACAGTTAACGAAAAAAACTTATCTTTAACTGGAAAGTGCTGCCTTGGTGAATAAGGAGCCTTAAAGAATCCCCAATCAATATCTCAATACAATACCTCTGCAGGCTTGTGTCAGTGATCAATAGGTTTTACAGGATTAGTTATGCATAAGTTCTTAGGGGGACTGACACACTTCCCAAATCAGTGGATTCTCCTCCTTTGTGCTGTGCACTGAGAGCATCACTAATGAAATTGGCAGCAGCACAATCCCTTAGGGGGCTCTACTGTATGTTTTGAATGCTCAATGCTGCTAACAAGAGAGAGGCTAAATCAGCTATAACAGCATTAGCATTAATAATTTGGACTACACTTAACAACTTCAAACAGCATATGTAGGTCTACTATGAAACTGTCACCATGACAATATACCCTGTTACATAACAGCGGAAAAGCCAGCGCGCAGCACAATGCTCCTATTATATTGGATGTATTTAAGAAAAACACAGTCTCTCTCCATTTGAAAATCCTCTTAGGCAACACACTGCAAGCCCCCAGTTGAAAATCTTCGTCACCCTGTCATATAGCTTTAGATCGGCATACAGCACCCATTTTTAATCTGAGTCATCGGCTTAGGGCCTGTCGTGCGTGTTTTCTCCTTGCTCCTCAGAGCCTCTGTAGCCTGCAGGCCTTATACCCACAGCTGGATTAAAAAAAGCCAGAGATGTGCAATGTGCCGGGGCCTGCAAAAGACCAATCTCTTTCAACAATCCCCCCCCTTCCCCTCAACTCTTCGGGCTCTTGTGCATCCACTCTGATAAATAACACTCTAATCTGACATGCTTTTAGTAAAGTCAAACAGCCACATACTGCGACTGCACAGCTTGCGAAGCGCCAAGCAGACTTCTGAATGAATACCAATTAAACCCATGTGAGTGACAGCGGGGACGCGGCCACGGATCCATGCTGGTATTCATGGTGAGATTAAGAAACGGAGAACATTTCGTGGCGGGCGGTCTACTGTGTTGTGAAACGCCGATACAAATTAGGCAGTTCTTATCGATATGGTGCACTGCGGTGTATTTGGTGACTGGGATGGTTTAAAGCGTGATTGACGGGCCGGAGGAAAAAAAAAAAAAAAGCCACAGTAAAGAGGAGGAATAAACAAAGCTACAGCTCTATGGTCGGCGCTTCCTAGTTGCAGCCCCTGAAGAGAGAGACACAAGCATAATTCATAATTTCTCAAGCAGCGGGAGAGGCTGGCAAGCGACGGTGTATGTGTGGGAAGAGAGACAGCGGAGAAAATAATGACTAATGACTCTTCACGATGCTCTAAAAAAGTGTGGGCTTCTGTTTGGGAGAGAAAAAAAAGGAAGAACGCAGACAGACAGAGAGAGAAAGAAAAGAGAGAGAGAGAGAGAAAGCAATATGGTAATAAGGAGGAGAGTGGCTCTCGCGACGGAGCGACACATTTCCTGGAGTCCAAACCGACGTCGACAGGTGGTTCGCCTGACAGACTTTGAGGAGCGCTGCCACTGTGTCATCTGTCAGCCCTATTTGTTTATAGGCAGAACACTGTTGACAGGATTCATTAGAGTAAACCACTTGATCTGTTCTGCTCCCTAGTCCGCTCCTCACTCATTCGCAGTTTTCCAAGTCACTTGATAAATCCATCCGAAAGGTCAAATTACTTAGAAAAAGGCTTGTGCCACAAATGATTGGCAAGATGGCTGAAATAAGATTTGTGGTTTTGGGACTCCACGGTCCAGTGACAATGAAATTGGAGAGGCACAGCCCAGCCCTGCTATTGCCTCGCTTATTATCTTGACTGTATACAGCATCTCACAAATCTAATTAAAATGTTGCATGACAATCAAATAATCAAATTAGGTTGGAGGATTCCCATTGAAAATTACTGTAATTGGTCGATTATGCCTTCAAAATAAATACATCATCGGAGATAGACAATACTGACCAGTCAATGTCATATTTTTAATAAAACACTAATTAGAGGCCATTATCTCGCTTCACTGGCGCTGGAATGTGGGGCCATAGGAATTTTTGCAACCTTATTTTGGAAACGCAGCCCTCATTTTAGAGGAAAATATAAAATAGAAGGTTTCACACTAATTGCATTAAGGTAAGGAAAAGTCTACATATTACAAGAGAGAGGTATGTATACCTGTTGGTATACAACTGACTGACAGAAAGCGAATGATGATTTTGAGAAGGAGATTTGATTAATGTTGGAGATATAATTTTATTGTCGATAACTCTATCACAACCACCACATTTCACCATAATTTAAAGATACAATTTGTAAAGTAATTTCTTTCAAAACCTTGGGAATTCCCCACAATCATAAATATTCTCTCTGGCACAGATCATTAATTACTATCATCCTGCCTAGCTGCTCCTTTTTCCAATCAGAGATTCTGGCTCCATACGAGTCTGCCAGTCATAGTCATAGTTGGAAAAAACACATTATCCGTGACAGATTGTTGGATTTTCCGACTCTCTTGCAAAATCCAGCTATTGAGCTGACCCCTTCTAATGATCAGCTTTTACTTTTGTTGTTCACCGAAGCAACATATGCTGTGTGCTGCTGCTGTTAGCCAAATGGTAATGTTGCTCCTTTTCTTCACATTATGACTTGTTGTCGCTTATATGTATCATAAAATATGTCTTGCCTTGTTTCCTAGGGTAGTTGCTTGGCTTTATACTGCATGAAGCTCCATTAAATATGTCTAAGCCTTTGTGCAAGGCAAACTTGTGTTAGAGTGTAACAACATTGCCTCCATGATAAATGAAATACTAACTCCTGACCGCTTGAGTCTATCTACAGATGTGAACAGCAAAAGCCACTAGATGATGCTAAAACATTACAACATTGCACATATGCTTTTAGAATGTAGCCGCTTTAGATTAGCCAGTTATCAAACCCTTCAAGAATGGTGTGGTCATACCTGTGATATGTATGGTGGGTGGGGGGCTGATGCATCTTTCTGACCAGCAGTTACTTTCCACATGCAGCCATGTCTTGGAGGCAGGGAAGCTGCTGCAAGCTACTATCCGACTCCTGGTAAATTATGGTTCTGATTGGTGAGTTATTGAGTTTAACAGGTGCCAAACATCGATCAGAGATTCTTCTCTTTTTTTAATCCACCTGCCAATATGGCCTGTAGACAAAAACCATCCTATCTTGCTTGAAATGTAGCTAAAAGCCTGTCTGTAAATTCAAGGCACTGCATGCAATTTGTATTCATAGAGTAAATTTGAGCAGACATAAAATCTAAGTGCAATTTACACAGAATGTGAGATTACCGCAAGTGACTTAGACGCCACAGCATTATTTAAGTAACAATGCTAAGGTTAGGCACTGAATTCCCACAGTGGCCAGCCATGATAGAAATAGAAAGTCCTCATGGGAATAAACTCAAACTTCAGTGGTCTAACTGCACAGTGTGCTTGCATGCTGTCAGCACTAATCAAACTCAAATCACATCTGCTTAATTTATCAAGCATTTGAAAAGTGCTACATGATGTAGCATTTCCCCTAAGCCCTGTTGCTTCCTGTTTCAAAGAGGATGCTGCTACTTGCCCTCCTCCTCCTCCTCCTCCTCCTCCCCCTCCTCCCCCTCCTCCTCCTCGGTGCTCTGCTTTAAAGAGTAACAGGAAGGATGTGAGCCAATAACAGCTCTTGATAACACCGACCGTGCATTCAGGAGCAGGTAAGCTCACACCAAGATGGACACTGCACTGAGGCTATTTTAATGAAAGTGAAAGTTGCCTCTCAAAATGTAAGGCGGTTTTGCTTGCAGATTGCAGCCTAGACGCCAGCAGAGGCTGACACTCTTCCCAGAGATGGTCTTGTTTGTTTACATAGTGTTTTACAGAGCGACAAGGGACATGCTAGAAAAAGAGAACTATCTTCATCAACTCCCCGGTAGATGAGCTGATGGTATATGCTCTCTTTCAGCGTGGCCATGATTCACACTTTCTCCCGAGGGAGGCACCAATCCAGTATCCAGCACCAGGAACAGAGCCGACTCCAAGCAAATTCTGATGCATCAGTAATGGTTGCAGGTCGCCTCAGATCCATTCCTTCACTTATTAAATTTTCCTCCTCCGATCCATTTATACAAACTGACGTAAAAAAGAATTGGCCGTAAACAAGTGCCATCCGCCACGCAGCACGATTTGAAAGCAGCTGGGTAGCACACGCGTCTGCAGTCGGGAATTACTATAAACCAAACACAGAAAGCAGTCAAATAGCTAATTGTAATGTTTGCAGCGCAAGTGTTTTGAGGGATGTCAGCAGAAGCACTAATTACAATACCACTAATTTAATCAGGCACTTGAAGAAACACCATTTGAAGGGGTACAATGAGTTCTTGCAGATAGTAGCTCTGAAAAAGTCTCAGCCCCAGCTCAAAACATTCGGAGACACGCTGAGAAAAAAAAAAAAAAAAAAAAGATAAATTACCACACAACAGAGAAAAAGCTACAAAAAACAAGAAAGAAAAAGAAACACATACTGACACACATAGTGTACGCACTTTCGAGACTTTTGAGTTTATTGCACTGGATGATGAGCAGCTCTTGGGGGTGGAAAAAGCTGGCTTTCACTACTATTTGGATCCATGCTGTAGTTTGCCCTCTTGACACTATCTTCGAGTGGTGCCTTCCTGGCACGACATGATACGTGAACACATCTTGGATTGCATGAAAGACTTGAGGCTTGAGGTTAAGACAGCTGGCCCGTGTCACCGCTGAGTCTGACAACACAACGAATTGATTTGAACTTTACCTGACAGTGTGAAGTGTGAAATATTTTTCAATTAATTACAAAAAAAAATATCCCATCCGTATGTGGTCTATTGGCAGGTACTCAATATTCAATAACTCCCAAGGGCATTTCCACCGGCGCAGGGAGGGGGAAAGCGTGTGTCTTTCTCCGAAGTGAGAGCTACTTTCAAAATCAAGTGGTTCAAAATAACTGTTTAAATGGTACACTATGTTGATCTGCAGCTGGGCAATTTTCCCATTCTGGCTACTCGAGCCTTGCTGCAGGCTTTTCTGACGCAGTCAAGTTCACCTTAGAGGAGGTTTTTGTCCATTTTTACTACCAGGCCAGATGCTGTTCTGAAAGCTCTTGTGATATTGTTATTTTGTGACATCCTAGTCCTCTCATTCTAAAACACACTCTACACTGATTTTTCTTTCCTTATTTTTTTTTTTTTTACTTCCTTTTCCTAAAGCATTTTTTGTGCTCACAGTATGTTACCAAACAACGTTCGTCATCGGTGCAGCACAGTATATCCTTATGGTGAGAGGTATGTAACTGTTGAAGGTCAAATTTTGCCAGTAATCTCATGGCTCTGATTCATCTGCCCGTCTTGCCGGTGTGTTTGCGTGCGTGCGCCGCCCACATGAGAGCGACAGCAGCAGAGGAACGCTTCAAGTAAGAACCGAGGACACTACACTTAGATCTCAGCCTGAACAGCATTAGCACATTAGCGTCAGCCTCCATCAGGCTCTCATTACGTCCGCCCTGGCCAGCCGACTACAAGGCTGGTTTCCACACCAAGACTCAGTGCAGAGAGAACTATCCACAGGTACTGCTCTGAAAAATCTCCCTGCAGTTCAGTAACCGGAGCACTTAAGGCACCGAGGCTTTGTTCAAATTGAATCCCCCAAATTAGATGCTATTTCACTCTATCCATATCCATATTGCATACCAGCAAAAACCGGCACATATACAATGGCTTGGCCACACACCCGTGCACACACTTTTGCACACATACGAGCATGTGCAAGGACCCATTAGAGTCTATTTCGCCTGTCTTTTTGGGGGAAGGATATTCGATAGCTCGCCATTTTTATTCCTCCCAGAAAAGGGGAACTTTTATCTCCCAGTTCCATTAGGCCCTGTGCCCACTTCTTAACTCCGTAACCAGAGACAGTCCAGACCCACAGCCATCTCTCCTTGAAATGATACCCAATTTTGAGCCTGCAAAAGTGAAATCAAGCCTGACAAAACCCAAATATACCACTAACAAATGACACTTCTTGCAATGTTATGAGGCGCCAAGAACAAAAGTGACAGTACAATGATGGTGGGAAGCTGCACCAATTAGGACACCTGATCATAAACAAAATGCTGGAGGCTCCCCAAAAAAAGGGTTTTATTTCTCTATCTGTAAATACCGATTGATACATCACTCCAACCCACTCAAGGGAAAAGTCATCACTAACTTTGTTATTTTCTCTGTAACTGAATGCAGCAGTGGCGTTTGGGAGATGGAGGGGGAGTATGTTTACATTTTGCTTCCGCACCCGTTCCTGCTTCTGCATCCCTAAATGCGGTGAAGTTTCACTTCGCAATATTGAGCGCACCGATTTTAAACATCAGGACTACACTTGTTTGCATTGTAGGAGGAAATTTAGACAAATTACGCCAGGGTTAAGTTCATTTTCTCCAGCAGCGGTGGTAATTTTCTTGCTACTGTGGTGCAGCACTGCCAAATAAATAGGAAGGGAAACAGTGGACCTTGCAAGCGGTGAGCCATGCTGAAAAGGATGGAGTGATTTCTAGAGTCATTGTGCATCTTCACGCCACTGTATGCACCAGGCATGTGACGCCGAGCGGCTTCCCCAGGGTAAAAATTGGATATAAAAACAACAATGCAGGCATCAATACTCGCCTTAAGGCTTAGGCATTAAAGCAAAAGCCGCTGAGTCATCAAGAGCGACAAAGGGCTCCTTTCTCTGTCATAAAAAAAAAAAAAAAAAAAAAAAAAAATCAAGCCTTTACAGCCTAGCCTTCAGCCCTGGTGGCAAACATGCAGTAAGCCTAAATAAAATCATCTCTAGAAAAAAGAAGAAGTTATAACCCCCCCTCCTCGCTGCGCCTTCCCTCAGGAGTCTATAGTGGTGGTGAGGGGGTGTGTATATGTGTGTGTGAGGTGTACTGTCCGGGCCACATTCGGTTAACAACCCCATTAACTGGCTCACAAAGCAACCCTGGGGCAACGATAACATCAATCCCGGCTTTAGAGGCCATTACGCCACGGCCTGAGATATACGCGCAACAGTCGAAAGCGAGGTGAGGCGATGGCGGCGTAGCTGGGGGGACCTGAGGTGTCACCGCCCATTTGTCAAGCCCAACCCTCCACCCACCTAGCAGCCCACCCTGGACACACACACACAAACACACAAACACACACACACAAACACACACTGCATTGCTCATTAGAGATGGGACAATATAAAAATTAAAAATCACAATTGTTCTCACAGAAATGATCACAGGTTCTGTAATGTTGCAAGCGTCAAAAAGTGCTGAAAATATTAAATAATTACTAATGCCCTTTGAAATCATTCAATAACACCTACTGAAATGGACAACTTAAATTATCAGCTATAGAAACTATTAGCATTAAAATATTTTTGCAGACAAAACCATGTTGACATATAAAATGCATAACACAAGTGTAGGTTATACATAAACTCAGACAGGTCTTGTTGAAAAGACATGCCAATAAACCTTTTTGATAGCAGCCAGTATGTGGCTGGGTGAACAGGAAAATCTCTTTTGACTTTATTACATACTTTGCAGCGACAACCCCCCCAGCAGAAACGATAACCCATTAAGAGAGATGCTGCATGTGCACATTTATGCACATGGCACAGCAGTGTAACTTCATTGATTAGAGTTAGTTACGTTTAATTCCATTTCCCCTGAAGAGTTTCCAATGTCCTGTCAAGTTCATAACTACAGTTTTTAGTTTCGCTGCTTAAATATCCAACGATATTTCCTGCAGTGACGCTGCTGCATGCATGGAAATGTTGACTACTACTAACAACCGCTCTAATCTTTAAAGGAAATCATTAAAGAAAACACTCATATATCATACAACACAAAATAAAGAGAAAAAGTTTGTGCTGCTGTGAAATGTGCATGCAGCTGTGGATCTCCAAAGCAGGGGTTGCAGATAGTGCACCTGTGATTACCCTGCTATAATTCATATAATTCATATAAAGTTTACAGCATTTCTCCAACTGGAACATGTTTGTAACCATTTCCATGACCAGCGGATTTAAATTTATCAAATAGAGTGGGTGGGTGATTAAAAATGTTGCTAATGTGGCTAACAGGCTAACGTTTTGTGTGATACACACCAGCTACATTAGCTTGTTAGCTTGTTATATTTCACACACATGAAGTGTGTTCACAAGAGTGGCCTTCGGTTTAAATTAAGCTGTTAGCCAGTTTGACCGACAAGGGAGAAGAAAAAAATTTGAGTGGTTGATGCTGACAAAAAAACATTCATTTTTTAGAAAAATGCTGACCAAAAACTGTTCTTGTGATAATTACATTTTGAAAAGTTGTAACTAAGTGCAGATACGATTGCAGTATATGGTAAAACCCTATTATGTGCACATTATATATGCTACCACGCTATAGGCTTATAACATAGTCATACATACGTCAACCACTCACACACAAACACACACATGACTGACACACAAATACCAACACATACACACACATCACGCCACAGACACATGCCATCCATCCGCACACGCCCACCCACACACCAGCACACACCACACAAGGCCACAGATACTCTGCACCGCACACAAACCCACACATACTTATCACTCCCGCCCACACATACACACACACTCCCACACACCCACACACTCTCTCTCTCTCTCACACATACACGCACAAACCATAATACGGCCCCGTTCTGTTTGCTCTGGCCGGCCCCTGGTTTCCCCCTCAATCTATTAAGGCAAGAGCTTTGTCCGCTCACTGCTCACCGACGATAACATTCACACTCTACAGATGCTGTAAAGAAAGGTCAATGATTTTTTTTCCCCCGTTCTCTCAGCTCCATGGGTAACTATTGACTAGCATAGGTCTATATGGGACCTGTTTGTGTGCAACTCGGAGTGCTTAATAGCCATATTCCTCCAAGGGAGGCTTAACTGCCTCAATTAAAATCACATAAAGGCGAACGCACGAGTCCTAACAGCGTAAACACGTCTCGTCTTTTAGAACAAACAAGGATAAAGAGTTTCCCCCTGATAGAGCCAGGTGGATGCTGATTTCCTCTCACATTCCCAAGTTGTGTGCAGTAATCACGATTAGGGAAATGCCAAGAGAGGCGGCGCCAATGAGTGACGGCTCCCCAGTCCCAGACATATGGGTGGGAGGGGACCAGTTTTCACCCGGCACCCAGGAGATCAGTCAGCTCTCCCAGCAGACTCCTGCTGAGCGTCTCCCAGATTCGGTGAGGGAGTGAGGTGAGGTTTTCATAGAAACTGTGCAAGGAAAGCAGTGAGGGTTTATTCATGGTTGGAAATAGGATAGTTATTATGTTCACTTGAGGGGCTGTAGGAAAAATCCACTTACTGTACACTCAGCATACCCACTTTTTAAGGCTGACACAAACATTTATGATAGGAACTTCATTACATACATTATAGCACCAGCTATTACAAGTTATGTGAGGACTGCATGTTTTAAGGACTGATTGATTTTGTCTCTATTGATTGTTACTCACCTTGTGGTGATTTAAACTGGAGGTCACAGTTTACTGTGCTTTGTATTTACTACTACACCACTGCTTTACATACACACACACACACACACACACAATAATCTGAATGATTTACCTTACTTTGATTATAAAAATAACAGACATAAGCTATTTACATGTATAACAGGAGAAGGTATTAGGATTCGACTATAATATTTTTGGATTGATCCTGCAGACACCTTATATGTCAAACATGTTTTATTCATTTTATAAAATAAAATAAAAAAAATAAAATATAGGCATTTTAGAGTGTCATGGGAATTTTAAACTAAAAAAAATATATATATATTTCAGCCAGGTGAGCAACAACAAGGCATGGCAAGGTGAGGCATTTTATTTCATTTTATTTTTTTATTTTATTCTATTTTATATTCTCATCTTGTATCAGTCTGAGTTAATATTTCTTCAGTTAATCCAATCTTACATATTGTGATTACTGACTAAACAGACCCACAACTCAACAGGCTACAGGCGATGCCAATCATTTTCCTCCTGTCCTAACCTGCAACATATTGTTCCCTTCATATTTCTCTTGCTCGAGGGCAGCTTTTCTCAATTTATATTAGCGATGAGACTATAGGCAGCCTGAAATCAACAAAGATCAGAGCTGTAAAAAAAAAAAAAAAAAAAATTAACACCTCAAGGTGTGTTAGGCAGCTGTCCCAATTTCTCCAAACTCCAGTGAACAGATTTACTCCAAACGTGTCGGTTATAACAACATCTTGCTCATGTACAATTATGTTTTTCTGTGATTTGAAATGGCAAGGCCACAAACCTGAAGTAAAGGGGTGGAGTCTAGAGAAAATGTGATGTAATTACCACTGGGGAGTTCTTGGAGAGTTTGGGTGTGTACTTGATCTCAGATTTATCAAATTCTGAACAGCACGGCTTGCACCAGGTTCACCTTGTCTTATTTAATATCAGGCTGTCTGGAGAAAATATTAATTGGTGATACGCTACCAGTATCACCAATACTCCAATACACCAACACTCCACCTTTTCCACCAATTAACAGAATGGAGGTATAGGTCTCATTTGGAGGTCACCTATGGGAGATTGTGCAGGACAGATATTTTAGAGATATTTAGATCTTTTAGAGCATTTCAGGAAGTTCAAAGGCACATTTCACTCATTGTGCAATAAAACTGAGGCATTCACACCAAGCCTATATAAATACTTAGCTGAATATTGCTGTTCTGATCACACGATTACTTAATTTCTTTTCCCCTTCAAGTAAGGTTAAAGCCATTTTTTGCAATATTGAAGAATTGTTTTGGTTTTTTTTTTAATCAAATTATGCCATTGCCATTCAGCTCTTCAACCTCCATACATCATAATTTGCAGGAAAATACTTGGATGAAACCCACCTAATGAGATTAAGACATTTACTTGAGCCAGTGAGCCGTTTTCTTAAAGCAATGTTTCCATAATTACATTGGGCTCAAAGTGTTGAAGTGTTTGCAATTGTGGCCCTGGAGAATAAAACAAGATATAGATTATTGTTTGTGTCCCCTTCATTTCTCAACTCAGTAGTCTTTGCTATAGAGCTGACCTGACTGTGTTGTAGGTGACCCCAGACCTGCACTCATATTCTTAGTTCTTTAATTATGCATTATGATGCTAAACTGGTCAGAAATCTATCAGTGCAAACTAAAGCCTTGTCACGTGTGCCTGTCTTTCACGCTGCTCTACATTCTGTTGCAAATTATGTTGAAATTAAGTATAATTTTCCAAAGCTGGCAAGTACAGATCAATCTTCTGTCTGATTAGAATAATTACCCCTCAGATACGGTGCAAGGTTATACTGTATATCATGAGTCTGTGATGTTAAATGCATTCAAGGACTTGTTTTGTTTACGTTACATTCAGGTGGTTCTCATCAACTTGTAAAGCGGGTAAAACGTCACGTGACTAACTTATATTTAGCAGGTTTTTCTGTTTGAGTGGTAATGGGTCACTGGTCACCAACTCAGACATGTAAACAACAAATGACAGGAGTAAATGAATTAGATCACTGTCGCTTGTTTACTGATGGTGCTACAATCACTGAAACACTAAACAAGGCAAGACCTGTGGATATTATTTACCACTGACTTGCTCATGACTCATAAACGCAGATATCATGGAGCCTGGACGAGCCTAACAATGCTAAACTAAGTGAAAATTTACAAGGGTAAACTTGGAAATTCCAATTTTGCGTCTTGACAAGGAGTAGACAAACGCACTGAAAGTTTTGTAATTCATGTTTTTGGTTCGCGCACATTCCCCTGCCCTGTCTCATCTACTTCATGGCTTCTTCAATTATTGATGCCGTGCACCAACTCCGAGGAGATGGATGTCAAATTGGTTTTCAATCAAAGGTGGACGTATGGGCACTAGGGGTGTAAAACTGAATCGGAAAAAAGCAAACTGTTCAATACACAATAAACCCACACCAGTGATTTTTGGGCCTACAGGGTGATGGAGAGTTACCTGACCGTGACTGTTCATTATATTTTGAACTGGGAGGTGAAAAGTGCAGTGTTACAACCACATCCACTGTATGAGAGCCATGCAACCACACACTTTGCTGATGAATTAATCAATATGCTGAAAGTATTTTTACATTTGCTTTAAATAATCTAAGTAGACGTTTGACTTTGAAAGAATATTTGTTGATTTCGTACTGAATGACAAAAACATATTATTCTGGCAAATAAAGCAAAATACAGAGAACACTGGGAATGGTGGTGTTTTTTCTCTCAACAAACAAACCCACAGTCTGAGTCGTGGGTTTATTGAAAATAATAGTAATAGCAAAATAGTTAATTGTTTGTCTATGATTGTGACCACACCCTACACCCTTTACTTATAATGCCTTGTGGCTGTTTTGCATTCGTCATCTAAGGTGCTCTAACTGCAGGAACTGATATCTCTGCTTCTTCTCTTGAACAAATGCAAGACACATCACCAATAACTGCTTTTTACAGTGTTCATATTTTAATGTGCATTTTTCCTTTAAACACTGATAGCAGCATATAGGTGTAGAAAATTCAATCAAAATAATATCAAAGTAATATTTGATTGAATTTGCCAGTATTTAACAGTCAAATGGCTGCTGGCTGTGTTTTCTTAAGATGGAGTGGGTGAAAAATCCTTACAAAAGCACAATCAATAGCAAAGCACACTTCTCCACCAATTGCCTGTCCCCAGTTGTTCTACGGTACACAGTGCAGATATACAGAGTCCTCCCTTTGCCTCTGCTGCTGGAGAACTCAAGGACATTGTCAGCTTTATCAGCGCCTAGTGATTCATCAGGCTAGTTGGTAAATAAGAGATGCTATCAGGTGCTCCTGGTGGCATTGAGGGCCCATGTCCTAATCAATAACATTCCAATTCTTCACTGATCTGCTGCTCTGATTAGCCCGCCTAATCCAATACACAATTTTGCTGTCAATTACCGGGCCAGGACAAAGCCTCCCCGTTAAGACCGCCCTTATCTGTGGTTATGAGTTTACCGCTGATATAAGGCAGGCCTATGCAGCGGGGGGCACGGCGAGGACATCCTAAAGCTCTTCTAATTGCTAATCCACTTGGAATAGCCGATAGCACAAAGATTTCTCTGCCCTGGCAGCGCCACGGGCCGTTAAGTGTGACGATTGTAGTGAGAGGTAGCCATTCTTCTCCCAGATACAGAGGAAACCGAGGTAAAATGTTGCGTAATTTTTCAACTCCCTTGGATTTGGAACGGGCGAGACAGCGGAGAGCGTGGATCATGAAACGGGTTAAGAAAAGGAGGCAGGAGAGGCAGTCAGTCAGGAGTGAGTGCGATGGCGGCAGCCACTTATTGACTTGAGAGCACTGATGAACAAGCCGCGTCTAATCTGACTTAATGAATATGAAATATGCATTGAATCTCATTTACAAAATAATTCATACTTAGCATAACTGATGGTAATCGGCATTAGGTACAGCCGGTGTTAAGCTGCTAGAGCCTGATTACACTACAGCAGGGGCTCTCAAACGCTCATGTCACAGACGCCCACACACCCACACATACACACACACACATATGACCTCATACCTCCATTGATTAAGATTCTGACCCAGAGACCCATTTGAAATGATTTCTGTTGTTGTTGACCTCCCATGTAACAGTGTGTTTATCTGCATGTTGACCCCATTTACACCTGGTATTAAAATGCAATCTGTATCTGGATACCTGGGAAAGGGGAATCGCATAATGCATCAGATCTCTGCCACAGTGAGCCTGGCATAAATGCAATCCATAGTTTTGTTCACTTTAGTGCAAATGCCCTGCTCATGGTATAGAAACTCACTTTGACGACTGCTTTTCTGAAGGACAAAGCACGATCCCTCCTCCAAAGTGAAGGCGTCACTGTGGCACTGATCACAGCACGTGTGAAAGGTTTTGCAGCAAAAACAACCCGCCGGTGTTTCTGGTACCTGCGACCTAAACGGTGTCCCTTTCCGCTTCAAATGAAAGGCAAATTCAGTCTGCACAGCATCACGTCTGCGGATCACAACGCAGACAACGCCTATAAACACCAGGTGAAAATCCACATCGTGATCAGATTCATTATCAAGATACATTTTCCTAATAGGACACCATTGATTGTCATTGTAATTTAAATTAAATCAGTCAGCTGAATTTGTTTGTTCGAGATGGTAATTAAGCCCTCACTGATTCCACCATTTGCCTTTCATCCTAATAATGTGACTTTAACTTGAAGCATGTGATCATTTTCCCGTACCAAAATATTAAAACTACATTTTGCAGATTTTTCCCTTGGGGCAGGAAGTGTATTGTTATTCCCATCCCCTCCCTCAGTTGGTCAAGCTTCCACCCCGGCACTTGCCACTCATCTTGATGAGCTGTCTATCTTGACACAGCATCTAGCCTGAGGCGGAGGTAACCAGCATTTATAAAGCCGCCACAGACAATAAAGAGGAAGATGCTGCTGTTTGCTGTGTCTCCTCTGCTGCACATTTGGCTTTGCTGTTCTGTCATTTGTCTGTCATTTGATGTCAGCCCACTATTAGTCACATATACAGTAAATGCTATACACCAATGTTCCCAACAAAACTGAAAAGCCAATTTATGACCAACAATGAGATTTAGGCATTAACACACAGGATCACAGACAGACATAGACTGATAATATATCCCATATATTTATTGTTATTTTAATGTTATCTGTTAAAAAAAAAACTACATGGTGTACCGTTAAGGCAGACCAAGGCACTTATTATAGTTTCCCAGCATTGCCATTGTGTTTGAACATATGGTGGATCATCACATTTTGATGCATGTCTTATAATATACTGTAACTGGGTGCATATTTATACATGTATACATATGCCTGTATGTGTGCATGTGTGGCCATTTTTTCTTGTTTTTCAAGCTGTGGAATCCAACCTTGTATTTGATCCTAATCAATGTATTTTTTTTTTCTTTTTATATCCACTGCTACATAGCAGGTGTTAATACAAACACTGAGAAAAAATTGCATTAGCTAGGATGTGACGTGATTTGCCATAATTATTTTTATAACACAGGAGCGGATGCTGCAGCAGATCTAGGCACACAGGGATCTGAGGAACTTGTTCTAATGAGTAAAAGCCTTGCCTTTTTAGTAACATTTTATTTGAGCTATCCAATTAATATTCAACTGAATATCAACACTGTATCAGCTGAGTTTCAAAACCTAACTGTGTTGCGGTGATGCGTCACTTCATGTCAACCTGTTCAATGTAAATACACAACTTATACACCATCAGTGGACTTTTAAGTTAGTATAAATTTTGTACGCGTTTGGGTTAAGGTTGATACTAAGTTGATACAAAGTTGGGGCCATACATTGATGCTAAGTTGAATATTGACACGAGAAATAAAAGTTGAAATAAATTGATACCCCTTTTTATTTCAAGATGGGATTTGGATTGCCACTTTTGCCACTTTGGATTGCCATAGTCTGCATGGTTTCATGGTCAGCAGAGCAAAAGAGGCTACTCGAGAAAGTGCATGTGTTATATACTTAATAAACATGTTAATGCAGTTACTTAATTATTGTTCATATAGGAAAATCATTAGTTTCAAAGCAATTTATTGTGGAATAAGTGCTCACTAATAGGCATGTAAACAAATTTGTGCTCATGATTTGAGAGAAATAAACTTGGAACCAAAACACTTGTGTTTATATTTTTGTTCAGTACATTATATCTTAGTGTTCCTGCCCTGTCTGTGAAATCCATTAATTAGCTGGCCTCCTGCTGGACGCTGGGTGTTGATGTGGCATATGAAGTGAGCAGGCTAATACCAACAAGTCAACTTTCCCTCATACTTTTCCTGCTCTCACTGAGCAGCAAACAATTGA
Organism: Myripristis murdjan; assembly: GCF_902150065.1. Lineage (NCBI taxonomy): Eukaryota > Metazoa > Chordata > Actinopteri > Holocentriformes > Holocentridae > Myripristis > Myripristis murdjan. Next base: position 5,979,700 of record NC_043988.1, read on the forward strand.
AGTTCCGACTTTCATTTTGCCATTATCAAGCTCACAACAATTTCACAGCACAGCAATCACACTATAATGAACTTCCAGAAGCAATTAAACACTCCTTCCTGTGGAGGGACCTTCATGAATACAAGAAAGACTTGCTTTCTCGCAGCCTCTAATCACAGAGCATTCCAGCCGAGGTGTCACACTGGCTTTGTTGTTTGCTGGAAATCCCTTCAGGAAGCCCCAGTCAGGTCCTCTAATCAACACGCTTCCACCTGACAAAAACTGATGGAACTTAATTGGTATGAGCGCGTCATTGCTTCCCTCACACATCAAATCATACTCTCAGCCTGAAATTTAGATCAGCATTAGGTAAGCATGCACTCACTGTAGACCTTATTATAGTCTTTGCACAGAGTTTAAACATTTGTTTTCTTATTCTTAGAGATGGGAGCAGGTTGCACGGCAGTCCAGGAGGATTTGGCCGAAATGGATTTTTGAAGGCAAATATCAATATCAGTGTTTAGGGTATATTAATTTGTATGACAAATTGTTCCAAGTATTTATTTTTATTCTCGTACCGGGGTAAAAAAGCCTCTGAAACAGCATTTTGACCATCATGTGGCACTACAACTCTCCACTGAAACACAGACTAATGATATTCTCTTTTTTCTTTTTAGAGTTTTTTTTTTCTTTTTACTGCTAACTAATGACTGATGAAGTTGTTGCTGTATATGTACATTTATCCATTTTTATGCCAGATAGTTGCAGGTCTGCAGTGTTCACCTGGTATTCACCAGAATCTTGTGGTTAGGGTGCAAAAGCCTCTGAAATTGTATTTTGGCCATCATGGGGCTTTGAAACTCTCCACTGAAACACGGACAAAGGATGTTTCTTTTAACATTTAATTGTATTTGCTTAATTACTTTAAGGTTATTTTTGCTCCCTGACTAGTTTTGTTGGGGTTGGCAGATCTTCAATGCACAGTGACTCTACCACACTTGAGTGGAAGGTAAACTCTGGGATGCATTACTGCCTCTAAATTGCTTAAACCAATGATTAGTGAGCAATCATGATTTGATCAAAGAAAATGGGATTTCATTGTCTGTTTTCTATAGGGTTTTCATTTAGCTGAATCTCTATCATATTAGAGGTGGACAAACATGACTGACTGATATCCAATATTTAATAAAGGGCTCATAATGGTCTAACGCCTGTTTTGAGTACCTGGTAATAACAGGAAAGCATGTGAAAGTCAGTTCTGTAATTTCCGTGACTGACAGCTCATCTGAAACTACCTGAAAATGTGCTGATGTGGTGAAACCATCCATCTGGTGCTGCACGGAGATTAAAATAAACACTGAGCCATATTTGCACATGCTTTCTATCTAACCCAGCTCTGATTTGCCATCAGCGCTACGCAAGCTTCCTCTGCCTTTGTTGGTTTTTAGGCTTAAGCCATCGAAGAGCGCACTAATATTCTTAATGAATGTCCGTCTAAACCGCTGTATCAAGAAAAAAAAACATCAAAAAGCAGAATGTTGCTAAATCAATGCATTAAAGTGATGGAAGACCTTTACTGGATCAGTCACCCAATAAATCCTTTGTGTCCTGTTCACAAAAATAAAAGCTGATACGCTGCACACCCACATCTCAAAACACATTACTGAGACACCGTGTCACCACTAGAAACTTGCGTGTCAATCTATTACACTAACTGTCAAATTAAAAACTCATTTCTCACCCCCTTTGTGAAAGGCTCAGGTAAAAGAGAAAATAATTTCTCTGCACTGGAATAATACCAAAATGGATTTTTTTTTTTTTTCACCGTTGCTAAAAGAAATTGAGGATGTCTTCATCTGTGACAAGTGTCTCCATTTGTAAAGTTTTGTCCCAAAAAGAAATTTCCGCCATTTGAAAAAAGCACACCCTCCACTCCACTGGAATGAGTGCAATATTAAAAGTGACAATACCTTGATAAAGTATAAATAGCAACATAAGCTCTTGGCTGAGAAAATAACATTTTATTGCCTGTGTTTTGTAAATGCTGAATGATGAGTTCAAGGTATTTCATTTTTCCATGCAGCAATGTGCAGTACTCTAGAAAAGGCATCTTTTCTTTTTGGTTGTTTTGATTTCAAAAGTATCATCTTTTCTTGTGCATATTATCACTGGCTTGAAGAAGGTCACAGTGCTTTATCTTACCGGTGTTCAGATCCTTATACTCCTGGGACAAGTGCTCATTCTGGTGCACCCATTCCCCATTGCACTTGAAGAAGATCTGCAAGGCCGGCGCGGCGCGGCAGCGCAGCTTAATGGGGTTGCTCTTGACAATGTAGGCGTCTTCTGGCTCTTGGATGAAG